>NW_027141651.1:0-19299 GCF_036365525.1 Heterodontus francisci | reverse complement strand
CATGCGACTCCAGATCTACGTCCATGTGGTTGACTCTTAACTACCCTCTAAAATGCCTAGCAAGCCACTCAGTTGTATCAAACCACTGCAGATAAAAGCGCCGCAGAGGTTCAAGGAGACATCTTACCACCACCTTCTCAAGGGCAATTACGGATAGGGGCAATAAATGCTGGCCTTGCCAGCAATGGAGATAGCGGAAGGGCTTGCCAAAATCTTGCAATCCTCCCTAGATATGAGGGAGGTAACAGAGGATTGGAAAGGTGCAAATGTGACACCCTTATTCAAGAAAGGGTGTAAGGACATTCCAGGTAACTACAGGCTGGTCAGTTTGACATGAGTGGGGGTAAGGTTTTAGAAACAACAATCAGGGAAAAAAATCAACAGGCACTTGGAGAGGTTTGAGTTAATTAAGGAGAGTGAGCACAGAATTGTAAAAGGCAGATCGTGCTTGACCAATCTAATTGAATTTTTAAATTCAGTAACATAGAAGGTGAATCCTAACCTGGTCTGGCCTACCTATGACCCCAGGCCCACAGCAATGTGGTTGACCCTGAAATTCCCTCGGAAATGGCCTCGCAAACCACTCAGTTGTATCAAACGGCTACAAAGTCTAAGAAGAGGAATGAAACCGGATGGACCACCTGGCATCGACCTAGGCACCGGTAATGACCATGACAGTATTGGTAGGAGTGACCACCACATAGCCCTTGTGGGGTCAACGTCCTGTTGTATGGCACTACCACTGTGCTAAGTGGGATAGATTTCAAACAGATCTAGCAACTCAAAGCTGGGCATGCATGTGGCGCTGTGGGCTATCATCAGCAACAGAATTGTATTCAACTACAATCTGTAACCTCATGGCCTGGCATATTACAGCTGTGAGGAGGGATGATATATTGGAAGGTTCATCAAATGAGGCCATATGGAGAAAGCTGAGGAACAAAAAAGGGGCAATCACACTGCTGGGAGTGTACTATAGACCCTCAAACAGTCAGAGGGAGATAGAAAAGCAGATATGCAGGCAAATCCCTGAGAAGTGCAAGAACAATATAGCAGTAATAGGGGGTTTTAACTACCCCAGTATTAACTGGGATAGTTTTAGTGTGCAAAGAATTGAAAAGCATGCGCAAATGCAGCATGTTCAACTAAAATGTCTCAGTCAGTGACGTTGAAGCAGCTGCCAGGACTAAAAATGGCCGGAGAGAGCGGGGGAGGGGTGCAGGAGGAGAATGGCCCACCTCCACCGCCACCATCTTCGGCTGCTCCCCCCCGTGTTCTTTCTTCCCCCACCACCACCCAATCCCCCTGCGCTATTTCTCTCCCCCCCCCCCCCCACGCGCTCTCCCCCCACGCGCTCTCCCCCCACGCGCTCTCCCCCCACGCGCTCTCCCCCCACGCGCTCTCCCCCCACGCGCTCTCCCCCCACGCGCTCTCCCCCCACGCGCTCTCCCCCCACGCGCTCTCCCCCCACGCGCTCTCCCCCCACGCGCTCTCCCCCCACGCGCTCTCCCCCCACGCGCTCTCCCCCCACGCGCTCTCCCCCCACGCGCTCTCCCCCCACGCGCTCTCCCCCCACGCGCTCTCCCCCCACGCGCTCTCCCCCCACGCGCTCTCCCCCCACGCGCTCTCCCCCCACGCGCTCTCCCCCCACGCGCTCTCCCCCCACGCGCTCTCCCCCCACGCGCTCTCCCCCCACGCGCTCTCCCCCCACGCGCTCTCCCCCCACGCGCTCTCCCCCCACGCGCTCTCCCCCCACGCGCTCTCCCCCCACGCGCTCTCCCCCCACGCGCTCTCCCCCCACGCGCTCTCCCCCCACGCGCTCTCCCCCCACGCGCTCTCCCCCCACGCGCTCTCCCCCCACGCGCTCTCCCCCCACGCGCTCTCCCCCCACGCGCTCTCCCCCCACGCGCTCTCCCCCCACGCGCTCTCCCCCCACGCGCTCTCCCCCCACGCGCTCTCCCCCCACGCGCTCTCCCCCCACGCGCTCTCCCCCCACGCGCTCTCCCCCCACGCGCTCTCCCCCCACGCGCTCTCCCCCCACGCGCTCTCCCCCCACGCGCTCTCCCCCCACGCGCTCTCCCCCCACGCGCTCTCCCCCCACGCGGTCTCCCCCCACGCGGTCTCCCCCCACGCGCTCTCCCCCCACGCGCTCTCCCCCCACGCGCTCTCCCCCCACGCGCTCTCCCCCCACGCGCTCTCCCCCCACGCGCTCTCCCCCCACGCGCTCTCCCCCCACGCGCTCTCCCCCCACGCGCTCTCCCCCCACGCGCTCTCCCCCCACGCGCTCTCCCCCCACGCGCTCTCCCCCCACGCGCTCTCCCCCCACGCGCTCTCCCCCCACGCGCTCTCCCCCCACGCGCTCTCCCCCCACGCGCTCTCCCCCCACGCGCTCTCCCCCCACGCGCTCTCCCCCCACGCGCTCTCCCCCCACGCGCTCTCCCCCCACGCGCTCTCCCCCCACGCGCTCTCCCCCCACGCGCTCTCCCCCCACGCGCTCTCCCCCCACGCGCTCTCCCCCCACGCGCTCTCCCCCCACGCGCTCTCCCCCCACGCGCTCTCCCCCCACGCGCTCTCCCCCCACGCGCTCTCCCCCCACGCGCTCTCCCCCCACGCGCTCTCCCCCCACGCGCTCTCCCCCCACGCGCTCTCCCCCCACGCGCTCTCCCCCCACGCGCTCTCCCCCCACGCGCTCTCCCCCCACGCGCTCTCCCCCCACGCGCTCTCCCCCCACGCGCTCTCCCCCCACGCGCTCTCCCCCCACGCGCTCTCCCCCCACGCGCTCTCCCCCCACGCGCTCTCCCCCCACGCGCTCTCCCCCCACGCGCTCTCCCCCCACGCGCTCTCCCCCCACGCGCTCTCCCCCCACGCGCTCTCCCCCCACGCGCTCTCCCCCCACGCGCTCTCCCCCCACGCGCTCTCCCCCCACGCGCTCTCCCCCCACGCGCTCTCCCCCCACGCGCTCTCCCCCCACGCGCTCTCCCCCCACGCGCTCTCCCCCCACGCGCTCTCCCCCCACGCGCTCTCCCCCCACGCGCTCTCCCCCCACGCGCTCTCCCCCCACGCGCTCTCCCCCCACGCGCTCTCCCCCCACGCGCTCTCCCCCCACGCGCTCTCCCCCCACGCGCTCTCCCCCCACGCGCTCTCCCCCCACGCGCTCTCCCCCCACGCGCTCTCCCCCCACGCGCTCTCCCCCCACGCGCTCTCCCCCCACGCGCTCTCCCCCCACGCGCTCTCCCCCCACGCGCTCTCCCCCACCGCGCTCCACCCCCACCGCGCTCCACCCCCACCGCGCCCCACCCCCACCGCGCCCCTCCCCCACCGCGCCCCTCCCCCACCGCGCCCCTCCCCCACCGCGCCCTCCCCCCACCGCGCCGTCTCCCCACCGCTCGCTCTCTTCCCCCCCCGCGCGCTCTCTTCCCCCCCCGCGCGCTCTCTTCCCCCCCCGCGCGCTCTCTTCCCCCCCGCGCGCTCTCTTCCCCCCCGCGCGCTCTCTTCCCCCCCCGCGCGCTCTCTTCCCCCCCCGCGCGCTCTCTTCCCCCCCCGCGCGCTCTCTTCCCCCCCCGCGCGCTCTCTTCCCCCCCCGCGCGCTCTCTTCCCCCCCCGCGCGCTCTCTTCCCCCCCCCGCGCGCTCTCTTCCCCCCCCCGCGCGCTCTCTTCCCCCCCCCGCGCGCTCTCTTCCCCCCCCCGCGCGCTCTCTTCCCCCCCCGCGCGCTCTCTTCCCCCCCCCGCGCGCTCTCTTCCCCCCCCCGCGCGCTCTCTTCCCCCCCCCGCGCGCTCTCTTCCCCCCCCCGCGCGCTCTCTTCCCCCCCCCGCGCGCTCTCTTCCCCCCCCCGCGCGCTCTCTTCCCCCCCCGCGCGCTCTCTTCCCCCCCCGCGCGCTCTCTTCCCCCCCCCGCGCGCTCTCTTCCCCCCCCCGCGCGCTCTCTTCCCCCCCCCGCGCGCTCTCTTCCCCCCCCCGCGCGCTCTCTTCCCCCCCCCGCGCGCTCTCTTCCCCCCCCCGCGCGCTCTCTTCCCCCCCCCGCGCGCTCTCTTCCCCCCCCCGCGCGCTCTCTTCCCCCCCCCGCGCGCTCTCTTCCCCCCCCCGCGCGCTCTCTTCCCCCCCCCGCGCGCTCTCTTCCCCCCCCCGCGCGCTCTCTTCCCCCCCCCGCGCGCTCTCCTCCCGCCCCCCTGCGCGCTCTCCTCCCCCCCCCCGCGCGCTCTCCTCCCCCCCCCCGCGCGCTCTCCTCCCCCCCCCGCGCGCTCTCTTCCCCCCCCGCGCTCTCTCTTCCCCTTCCCCCCACCCCCCCCGCGCGTATGAAAGAATATTGGCAAGCAAAATCAAGGTGAACCCAAAGATGTTTTATAAATACGTTATGAGCAAGAGAATAACTAAGGAAAGGGTAGGGTTCATAAAAGACCAAAAAGGTAGCCTATGTGTAGGGGCGGAAGGTGTTGGTATTGTTAATGAATACTTTGTGCCTGTCTTCACAAAAGAGGGGGATAATACAGATATTGTAGTTAATCAAGAGAGGTGTGAAGTATTGGATGTCATAAACATAGGGAGAGAAGAACTATTAATGGGATTAGCATCCTCCAAAGTTGATAAGTCACCAGGGCCGAATGAAATGTACCCAAGGCTGTTAAAAGAAGAAAGAGAGGAAATAGCAGAAGGTCTGACCATCATTTTCCAGTCCTCACTGGATACAGGTATAGTGCCAGAAGATTGGAGAACTGCTAACATTGTACCTCTGTTTAAAAAGGAAGCGAGGGATAGACCGAATAATTACAGGTCAGTCAATCTCACCTCAGTTGTGGGCAAATTATTGGATTTAATTCTGAGATAGGATAAACTGTCACTTCGAAAGGCATGGATTAATCAACAACAGTCAGCAGGGATTTATTTTTTTATTTTGCGCTACAGCACTGAAACAGGCCCTTCGGCCCACTGAGTCTGTGCCGACCATCAACCACCCATTTATACTAATCCTACACTAATCCCATATTCCTAACACATCCCCGGGTACCTGTCCCTCTATTCCCCTACACCTACCTATACTAGGGGCAATTTATAATGGCCAATTTACCTGTTAACCTGCAAGTCTTTTGGTGGTGGGAGGAAACCGGACCACCCGGCGAAAACCCATGCAGATACAGGGAGAACTTGCAAACTCCACACAGGCAGTACCCAGAATTGAACCCGGGTCGCTGGACCTGTGAGGCTGCAGTACTAACCACTGCGCCGCTGTTAAGGGGAGATCTTGTCTGACCAACTTGATAGAATTTTTTGAAGAAGTAACAAGGAAGATAGATGAGGGTAGTGCTGTTGATGTGGTGTACATAGATTTTAGAAAGGCTTTTACAAGGTACCACATGGCTGACTGGTTTTAAAAAATAAAATCCCATTGGATCCAGGAAAATGCAGCAAGGTGGGTACAAAATTGGCTCAGTGGCAGGAAACAAAGGGTAATTGTTGACAGCTGTTTTTGTGATTGGAGGGCTGTTTCCAGTGGTGTTCCACAGGGTGCAGTCCTGGGCCCCCTGCTTTTTGTGGTATATATGAACGATTTGGACGTAAATGTAGGGGGTATGATCAAGAAGTTTGCAGATGACGCAAAGATTGGCCACGTGGTAGATAGCGAGGAGGATAGCTGTAGGCTGCAGGAAGATATTGATGGTCTGGTCAGATTGGCGGAAAAGTGTCAAATGGAATTCAACCTGGAGAAGTGTGAGCTGATGCATTTGGGGAGGTCAAACAAGGTAAAGGAATACACGATTAGTGGGAAAATGAGAAGTGTAGAAGAAGTGAGGGACCTTGGAGTGAATGTCCGCAGATCCCTGAAGCTAGCAGGACAGGTGGATAAGGTGGTTAAGAAGGCAAATGGAATCCTTTCCTTTATTAACTGAGGTATTGAATATAAGAGCAGGGAGGTTATGCTGGAACTGTATAAATCATTGGTCAGGCCACAACTTGAGTACTGTGTGCAGTTCGGTCACCTCATTACAGAAAGAATGTAATTGCACTGGAGAGAGTAACCAGGAGATTTATGAGGATGTTCCTGGGACTGGAAAAATACAGCTATGAGGAAAGATTGAATAGGCTGGGGTTGTTCTCATTGGAACAGAGGAGGCTGAGGGGATATTTGATTGAAATGTACAACATTTTGAGGGGTTTGGATAGAGTGAAGGTGAAGGGCCTATTTACCTTAGCAGAGAGGTTAGTGACGAGGGGGCATTGATTTAAATTGCTTGGTAGAAAGATCCGAGGGGAGATGAGGAAACAATTTTTCACCTAGATGGTGGTGGGAGTCTGGAACTCACTGCCTCAACTCATTCAAAAGGAGTCTGGATATGCCCCTCAAGTGCCGTAATCTGCAGGGCTACGGACCAAATGCTAGAAGGTGGGATTAGACTGGGTGGATCTTTTTTCGGCTGGCACAGACACGATGGGCCAAGTGACCTTTTTCTGTGCTGTATATTTTCTATGGTTCTCTGATATCCCCCATTCTGCCATTATCATCAAGCCGGGGTTCAACCCTGGTTCAATTAAGAGTGCAGGAGGGCATGCCAGGAGCAGCACCGGGCATACCTCAAAATGAGGTGTCAGCCTGGTGAAGCTACAACACTGGACTACTTGCATGCCAAACAGCAGAAGCAGCATGCAATAGACAGGGCTAAGTGATCCCACAACCAACGGATCAGATCTAAGTTCTGCTGTCTTGCACATCCATTCATGAATGGTGGTGGACATTTAAACAACTGACAGGAGGAGAAGGCTCCACAAATATCCCCATCTTCAACGATGGGGGAGCCCAGGACATCAGTGCAAAAGACAGGCTGAAGCATTTGCATTCATCTTAGGCCAAAAGGCCGAGTAGATGATCCATCTTGGCCTCCTCCTGAGGTCCCCAGAATCACAGATGCTAGTTTTTAGCCAATCTGATTCGCTCCACGTGATATCAAGTAACGGCTGAAGGCACTGGATACTACAAAGGCTATGGGCCTTGACAACATTCCAGCAGTAGTACTGAAGACTTGTGCTCCAGATCTAGCCGTGCCTCTCGCCAAGCTGTTCCAGTACAGGTACAACACTGGCATCTACCCAACAATGTGGAAAATTGCCCAGATATGTCCTGTGCACAAAAAGCAGGACAAATCCAACCCGTCCAATTACCACCTTATCAGTCTACTCTCGAATTTCAGCTAAGTGTTCGAAGGGGTCATCAACAGTGCTATGAAGCGGCATTTGCTTAGCAATAGCCTGCTCACTGGCGCTCAGTTTGGGTTCTGCCAGGGCCACTCAGCTCCTGACCTCATTACAGCCTTGGTCAACATGGACAAAAGAGCTATACTCCAGAGGTGAGGTGAGAGTGACTGCCCTTGACATCAAGGGAGCATAGGACCACGTATGGCATCAAGGAGCCCTAGCAAAACAGGAATCTCTGCTGGTTGGAGTCATACCTAGCACAACGGAAGATGGTTTTGGTTGTTGGAGGTCAGTCATTTCAGTCCTAGGACATCACTGCAGGAGTTCCTCAGGGTAGTGTCCAGCTGCTTCATCAATGACCTTCAGCACCATTCACGACTTCTCAGATATTGAAGCAGCCCATGTCCCTTTGCAGCAAGACCTGGACAACATCCAGGCTTGGACTGATCAGTGGCAAGTAACATTCGTGCCACACAAGTTCCAGGTAATGACCATCTCAAAGAGAGAATCTAACCATCTCCCCTTGATGTTCAATGGCATTATCATTGCTGAAACCCCCACTATCAACATCCTTGGGGGGGGTCACCATTGTCCAGAAACTGAACTGGACCAGCCACATAAATGTTGTGGCTACAAGAGCTGGTCAGAAGCTGGGAATTCTGCAGCGAGTAACTCACCTCCTATCTCCCCCAATGCCTGTTCTCCATCTACAAGGCACAAGTCAGGAGTGTGATGGGGTACTCTCCATTTGCCTGGATGGGTGCAGCTCCAACAACACTCAAGAAGCTCGACACAATCCAGGGCAAGACAGCCTGCTTTATTGGTACCCCATCCACCTTCAATGTTCACTCCCTCCACCACCGATGCACAGTGGCAGCTCACCAAGGCTCCTTTGACAGCGCCTTCCAAACCCGTGACCTCTACCACTGAGAAGGACAAGGGCAGCAGATGCGTGGGAACACCACCACCTGTAAGTTCCCCTCAAGCCACACACCATCCTGAATTGGAACTATATCGTTGATCTTTCATTGTCGCTGGGTCAAAAGCCTGGAGCTCCCTAACAGCACTGTAGGTGTACCGACAGCCCAAGGACTGCAGCGGTTCAAGAAGTAGCTCACCATCACCTTCTCAAGGGCAATTAGGGATGGGCAATAAATGCAGGCCTAACCAGTGACGCCCACATCCCCTGACCAAATAAAAAAAATTAGCTGATCATATAAGGACTTGGGACACAGGTTTAAGGTTTTGGTAAGAGATGTGGGGGTGGGGGGGATGTGAGGAGGAGCTATTTTATGCAGTGAGTGGTAGTGACCTGGAACTCGCTGCCTACACGGATGGAAGTGGAGATGATCCATGATTTCAAAAGGAAATTGGATAGGCACTTGAGGAAAATAAACTTGCAGGGCTATGGGTATAGAGCAGGGGAATGGGACTGGCTGGATTGCTCTACAGAGAGCCAGCAAAGATTCGATGGGCTGAATGTCTTCATTTGTGCCGTTATGACTCTAGTTGTAGTAATAGCAATTCAAAGCTGTTTCAGGCTAAGTTTTATCCTTCTAAAGCTGTTCCTTTAGGAGGTATCTCCAAGACACATGGTGGGCGGGAACTCTGGCATGCAGGTTCTTTGATATTTCGATTTTCCACTCCCTTTCCATTGGACATTGGCAACTGAAAAATATACTCTCTTTGCAAAAAGAGGGGGAAAGTGCAAGAGTAAAGATAAATATATATGAGGCATATATTTGCCATCTAAGCAAGACATACCAACAAGATTATAGGAAGTGTGTGAGAGACATGCAGAAGAGTAAAAGTAGTCTGTTTTAAGTTAGATTTTGGATTATGTTGCCATTTGTTGGAACGCATATTGACTGGACAAGTAGATATTTCAGTAAACAGCTGCAAACCTGTTTCACTCTTGGCAATGTACTGGCAGTTTAAAATTTGCAGCTGATTATGGTTTCATGTTTTTTTTTGTTCATGGGATGTGGGCGTTGCAGGCCAGGCCTCCATTTATTGCCCGTTCCTAATTGCCTTTGAGAAGGCGGTGGTGAGCTGCCTTCTTGAACTGCTGCAGTCCGTGGGCTGTAGGTATACCCACAGTGCTGTTCGGAAGGGAGTTCCAGAGGTTTGACCCAGTGACAGTGAAGGAACGACAATATAGTTCCAAGTCTGGTCGGCGTGTGTCTTGGAGGGACACCTGCTTTCATAACTTGTTATCATAAAACAGCATGGGGGTGAAATTGAGTAGCATTGTTCCTATTGCTGGTTCTGTGTGTGCAGCGCACTGCTGGCTGTTTCCTGTGCAGACGGTACGGTGTTAGTGAATTAGAATAGTGCATACGGGTGTATCTTCTTCGTGCCCTCTGTTACAGTCACATGAGGAAGGGGTCTCAGGCCCCCCTTTCGTCCCTTCTCTGGTTTGACCGCAACAGGATTTATCCTTTAACACAGTGATTGAACTTACCACCTCAGTGAGCGCTTACTTCTGTTCCTCTAATATAATTGCAAAAGAACCAATCAGACGGGTTTTCTTGAGTTTAAACAAGAAAGATGTAAATTTACTACTCTTAATACTCTAAACAGGTTAAAATTACTAAAATACGCTATGCATTCACACCCACGTCCACATGAGAGACACACAGAGACGCACACAGATTACAGAGGGAAAACAGATTTGGTGGTTGGATTAGAGTCCGGAACAAAAGGAACTTAAATACAGTACATCAGTCGCAGAGTTCTCAGTTGAAAGTCTAGTCCTGATGTCCTCGCTAAGCCATGTGCACTGTTGTGGACTTGCTTCTCAGGTTCCGGAAGGAAGAAGAGGGTGTTCAGTCCTTGTCCCCCTAGGTGTTGGTGGTGGTGGTCTTTAGGCTGGAGGCTTTATCAGTTGCAGCCAGCGCTTCTCTGGGTCTTTGCTGGAGAGAGTGAGGGAGCTGCTCAGTGGCTGGCTTGTCAGTTACTGTTCCTGCTTTCTGAGTGGCAAAGCTTAGTCTCTACCCCTCTACCCCAGAGGGTTGTGGATGCATCATTGAATACATTAAAGGCTGGGATAGATCAATTTTTGGTCTAGCAGGGAATCGAGGGATATGGGGAGCGGGCAGGAAAGTGGAATTGAAGCCCAAGACCAGCCATGATTGTGTTGAATGGCGGAGCAGGCTCGATGGGCCATATGATCTACTTGTCTTATTTCCTGTGTCGTCTTGTCTTGTGGTTTGGACCTGGAATGCACTGCCTGAGAGTGTGATGGAGGCAGATTCAATCGTTCAAAAGGAAATTGGATAATTATCTGAAGTGAAAAGATTTGCAGGGCTATGGGGAAAGGGTGGGGAGTGGGACTAAAGTGAGTTGCTTTTGCAGAGAGCTGGCATGGACACGACGGGCTGAATAGCCACCTCCTGTGATGTAACCATTCTATGGTATAGGGCAAAATGTCAGTGACTGTGTTTCACTGTGCTCGGGTGATGTGTCTGCCGTAGCTGAATAGCTGTAGGTTTGCAGTAGCGTGGAAAGGTGTGTATGGGTGAGGTGCAGTGTAAGGATGTTAGGAGTGAGTTCTGAGTATCAGGATGTGGTGTTGGGTGAGTGATGGGGGTGTGATGCGTTGAGTAGTGTGAGAGGTGGGTGGTGTGGTGAGTCTCAGATGTGATATCCAGATGCATTCACTCACCTTGACCACCCAAGTGAGTTATGAAACTTTTTTCAACATTGCTGCCATGTCCTCAGGGACATACTCTGGGCACTAATCGCCCTTGCCACCTTCTCCCAGTCTCTTCTAAGGTTCTGCCTCGAAGGCAACCTGCCACCCGGCGGAAACATGGTGTCTTTCTGTCTGGATTGCTCTACAGGGAGCTGGCATGGATTCAATGGGCTGAATGGCCTTCTTCTGTGCTTTAATGACTCTGACAGTCTCAGAATTATGGGCTGGCCATTTAGGACTGAAATGAGAAGAAATCTCTTCATGTAAAGGTTGTTGAATCTTAGGAATTCTTGACCCCAGATAGCTTTGGATTGTTACAACCGAGGTGGGAGGAGTGCACTGTTTATTCTAGTCCCACTTCTCCACAGGTCACAACATATATTTTTAAATTCTCCCACTTACTAATACAGACATTCATATGCTGTATTTTTCCCAGAATAGAACACACTAACCAGGTTTCTTTAATGAACAACAAAATTATCAGTTTATTATAGAACAAGTCTTAACTAGTAATCAAGTAAAGCATAAACACGCACAATTTGTTAAAGTCCCTTTTCACCTTAGCCACTTACACACACGCACACACGCAGGTTAACTGAAAAAATAAAAGATTTTTTTAAATTCAGAGCTCTGTTACAGACGCAAAAGCACTTGGGCTGATTACTTGCTCATTTTTGAAGAAAACGGCAGATGAGATATGTTCCAAAACTCGCATACAGTCTAGCCTCCGAGTACATGTAGACAGGTCACTAGTATCTTTTAGGACAGTTCTTTTCAGGCGGCGTGAGAATTATTTTTAGCAAGCTTTCTTCAAAGACAGGAGACAAGATGAATTGACACAGTGGACTTCTCAGAATATTTTAGAGATTTGCTGGAAAACGAGCTAAGTTGTGATCTTCTCTCCTTCCGTGACTTCTTCAGACTAACTTTATCAGCGACTCACTCTGGAAGGTAAAACACACATTGACTCACAGCCAAAAGCTTGTGAGTTTGCTGCCCTCTCAGGTGTGCTCCCTGGGCTTGTCCAATCAAGGGGCTTGCGACTGACTTCTCTGCCCACATCCCCATTACCAGGGTTTCCATTCTATTTTTAACTTGAGTCACGTGACAACCAGTATATGTTATTGCCAAATTAGTTCTTTCCGTGCCCTCTTGAAAACAAACTGGTCCAACATTTATTCAGTTTGACAACGAATTCCTCAAAAACATTTTAACAAAAAAAATCTTTTCCATAACAGGATACATAGTAGTGAAGTATATTCAAGAGAGATCGCTAGATTTTTGCTTACTAAGGAGATTAAGGGATATGGGGATCATGCAGGAAGGTGGGGTTGAGGTGGAAGATCAGCTATGATCACTTTGAATGGCAGAGCAGGCTCAAAGGACCAAATTGGTCCATTTCCGCTCCTATTTCTTGTGTTCTGACTCCAGCGATACTGCAATCCTGAATCATGGCCAACATCAAATTTATATATATATTTGGTGCAGATTATTATATGGAAATGTTTTAAGAAACTAATTTTTGTTATTGCTGAAGATTAATTTACATTTATATTTTGTACAGGTGTTGCAGGATGTTGTGCGAAGTCAACAATTGCACCCTTGGACAGAGTGAAGATTTTACTACAGGCTCACAATCATCATTATAAACACCTTGGTAACTATTAACAGAAATCTGTCAGTCTGCTGTCATTATTTATTACTTGAATATAGGAGCACATTGGTGTCTGAAGAGACTGGGAAAAATGTCAGTCAGGCACCAACTGATGCAGATGCTCTATTTGAGGTTCAAGATAAAGCGGTTGCATGAATACTGACTGCAGCACTTTTTTTACTAGTGGACTTGATCCAAATGGGTGATGCACAACCTCTGTCAAGAATTGGGAAATACTCCACGCTGGGAGTTCTTAAGGGAAGGGCCTAACCAGAGGGGGAGCAGCTGTAACCGCTTCCCAACGTTTTCCTGTGTTGCTAAAGCTGACCTGCTGTGGTACTTAGGCATAATCAGGCACAATGTGACACACACCTAAAGCAGCACGTAAGATAGGAATGAATGTCTTTCTATAGTGAGTCAATGTAAGCTGACTGAACCAGCTATGCCAATCCACGCTGACATTTTCTGGTCAATTTTCTGTTGTTTTGGTTCCGACAAAATGGTCCCTTCTGACCAATTTCCCAGTCCTCTGCTCAGGATCCAGTTTGTTTCTGTTGATGTCAACTAATTTGGTGTCAGTGGCATGATAAAGTGGAGATGGAGGACAAAGGCAAAGAAAGACCATCATACTGGAGTCAAGAAAGGGTCAGAAGGGAAAGGTAGAGCGGAGTTAGAGAAGGAGTTCGACATCATGGGTGCAAGGTTAAGGATGGTTAGAGGTTGGTGGTGCAGTAGGTGGGAAGGTAGAACAGGGTTAAGAGGAAGAATTTTTTTTGCATAGCGAGTTGTTATGATCTGGAATGCGCTGCCTGAAAGGCTGGTGGAAGCAATTCAATAGTAACACTGAAAGGGAAATGGGAATTTCAAAGTTTACAGTTGACGCAAAACTCGGAAATGTAGTAAACAATGAGGAGGATAGTAGTAAGTTTGAGGAGGATATAGACAGACTGGGGAAATGGTCAGACAGATCCAGAAGATGCAGTTTAATGCGCAGAAGTGTGAAGTGATCATTTTGGAAGGAAGAATGAGGAGAAGCAATAAAAACTAAGTGGTGTAATTTTAAAGGAGGTGCAGAAACAAAGACACCTGGGGGTGTATGTACACAAAACTTTGAAAGTGGTAGGACAAGTTGAGAAGGCTGTGTTCTTTTTTAAAAAAAAAGCTTATTAGATCCTGGGCTTCATAATTAGAGGCATAGAGTACAAAAGTAAGGAAGTTATGCTAAACCTGTACAAAACACTGTTTGGGCTGCAGCTGAAATATCATGTCTAATTCTGGGCATGTATTTGAAGAAGGATGTCAAGCCTTTGAAAGAGTGGAGAGCAGATTTTCTAGAATGGTACCAGATATGAGGAATTGAAGTTATGTGTAGAGGCTGAAGAAGCTGGGATTGTTCTCCTTAGAGCAGACATGGTTGAGGGCCAATGTAATAGAGGTGTTCAAAATTGAGGGTTTTGATAGAGTCAATAGGGGGAAACTGTTTCCAGTGACAGAAGGGTTGATAGCCAGATAACAAAGATTTATGATGAGTGGCAAAAAAGCCAAGAGAAGATGAGATTTTTTTTTACTCACCCATTATGATTTGTAATCCTCTGCTTCTAAGGGTGTGAAAGCAGATTCAATAATAACTTTCAAAAGGGAGTTAAATAACTACATGAAGGAGAATTTGCAGTACAATGGAAAAATCGCAAGGAAATGGGACAAACTGGTAGTTCTTTCAGAGAGCTGGAACAGGTAAAAGGGCCAAACAGCCTTACTCTAGTGTATGTTTCAATGAAAGGCAGAAAGTGAAGCGGGACAGGGTAGAGCAGGAACACCCAGAGTAAATTACCCTACCTAACTGTGAAAGTGATTGAGGACAGGGTAGAGCAGGAACACCCAAAATAAATTACCCTACCTAACTGTGAAAGTGAAGGGGGACAGGGTAGAGCAGGAAAACCCAGAGAAAATTACCCTCTCTAACTGTGAAAGTGAAGGGGGACAGGGTAGAGCAGGAACACCCAAAGTAAATTACCCTACCTAACTGTGAAAGTGATTGAGGACAGGGCAGAGCAGGAATACCCAAAGTAAATTACCCTACCTAACTGTGAAAGTGATTGAGGACAGGGCAGAGCAGGAATACCCAAAGTAAATTACATGAATGCACTGCCTGAAGGGGTGGTAGTGACAGGAACCCGAACAACATTTAAGAAGTATTTAGATGAGCACTTGAAACGCCAAAGCAAACAAGGCTACGGGTCAAGTGCTGGAAAATGGGATTAGAATAGATAGGTATTTGATGGCCAGCACAGACACGATGGGCCGAAGGACCTGTTTCTGTGCTGTATAACTCTATGACATGTGGACTGAATGTTAGCAATTGACCTATTCACCTACCCACTAAAGAAGCTGACCTATCAACTGCGTGCACACAGTAGGTAGAGATATTGGACCCAGTAGTTAACCTTATTAGTCCAGGCTACACTGTTTTATTTCAGGAACTGGGTATAGTGTGACCTAGGACTGTTGTGATGGCGAGAGGAGGATAGAAGCAGCTTCTAATATGTATGTTCGCTCCCTGTAAAATTTATGAAAAGTGAAGGATATTGATCTGATTTACTTCCTGGTTTCCTGTCTGAGAATTCTTCCATGTGATTTGCTACTTGCCCTGCTTGATGACATCACTGTTGCTAGATGCCTAGAGATCCCTTGCTTTTACGCTAGGTTCAAATTAACGTTGGGGAAGGTGAAATCCATGCGACAGAGATCGCTAGATCTTTGTGGCTAGCTTTCTTTGAGGTCAGGGACAAGCACTATTGCTTCACTGCTGAACACAAAATCTGGGCCAATGTCAATAACTGCAAAATCTTGGTTGAAAAAAAAGAGACTTTGAAAGGAGGAAAGCTAGATAATGTGGAAGAGCAGAGGGATTTGGAGGTTAAGGCTCACAAGACATTAAAAATGCCACCTCAAGTGGATAAGGCCATAAAATGCTCATGAAATCCTTGGTTTAATGACTAGAATATAGAAGTCAAGATGTAATGGTGAATCTGCGTAAGCCTCAGTAAGACCATCGTTGGAGTATTGTCTGCAGTTTGGGCCCCACGCTGTACGTAGGATGTGATGTAATACAGAGGGCTCAGCACAGATTCGTTGGGTATTGCCTGGTATGAGAAAATACAAATATGAAGAAAGACCTGAAAAAGTGGAGCTGTTTGTTGGAGTGGCTTCATGGCGGTATTTAATATGATGAATAGATGGAACAGGTTAGATAGAAACAGACTGTTTCCAATGATTGAGGGGTTCAGCATAAGGGAACACACATGCAATGTTAAATATAACAGATTTATAAATATACAACAATGACAGAGAGCAGGACAGACTTTTACACAGAGGGCTGTGAAACTGCAGAATATAATGATGAGGTTAATGATTGAAGCAAAGTCCATGCCAATGTTTAAGAACAGAGTAGATTGAAGGAAAGAGGGTTAAAGGCAGTTGAATGAAAAAGGGATATGGGAACAGGGTGGGCACAAGGGATTAGGACCACCTGGCTCTAGACCTCATTACAGCCTTGGTCCAAGCATAGACAAAACAGCTGAATTCCAGAGGTGAGGGTGTGTAGCACCAAGGTGCCCATGTAAAATTGAAATCAGTGGATCGGGGGAAATATCTCCACTGGCTGAAGTCATACCTGGTACAATTGAAGATGGTTGTGATTGTTGGAGACCAACCACTTCAGCCCCAGGACATGACTACAGGAGTTCCTCAGGGCAGTGTCCAAAGTCCAACTATCTTCAGCTGCTTCATCAATAACCTTCCCTCCATCATAGAGTCAGGAGTGCAGATGTTTGCTGATGATTGCAAAGTGTTCGGTTGCATTCATAATTTCTCAGATAACGAAGCAGTCTGTGCCCACGTGCAGCAAGACCTGGATAACATTTAGGCTTGGGCTGATAAGTGGCAAGTACCTTTTGCATGACACAAGTGCCAGGCAATGACCAATTTCAACAAGAGACAGAGTCGAACCACCTACCCTTGACATTCAATGGCATTACCATCGAATACCGCCACCATCAACATCCTGGGGATTACCATTGACCAGAAAGTTAACTGGTCCAACTACATAAATAAGGATATCGGAGCAGATCAGGGCTCAGAATTCTGCATTGAGTGACTCATCTCCTGATTCGTCAAAGCCTGTCCACCATCTACAAGACTTAAGTTCCACTTGCCTGGAAGAGTGGAGCTACTACAATATTCAAGAAGCTTGAATCATCTAGGACAAAGCAGCCCACTTGATCGGCACTCCTTCCACCACTTTAAACATTCACTCCCTCCAATAACAGCGCACAGTGGCAGCAGCGTGTCCATTTATATGATGCACTGAACAACTTGCCAAGGCTGCTTCGGCAGCATCTTCCAAATCCATGACCTTTACCACCTAGATGGACAAGGACAGCAGACACATGGAAACAGCAACACTGGCAAGTTCCCTTCCAAATTATTCACCATCCAGACTTGGAACTATATCACTTTACCTTCACTGCCGCTGGGTCAGAATCCTGGAACTCCCTCTTACGAGGCTGTACTACACCACATGGACTGCAGCTCACTGCCACCTTCTCAAAGGCAATTAGGAATGGGCAAATCTTGACATTAATGGCCACATCCTGTGAATGAATAATTTAAAAAAAACAATCTCTCTCAATCAGCCCGTAATACACCCAGACATGAAGTGAGAAAAACCCCAGTGGTGGAGAACTTTGGGAACCATCGGTCCAAAGCCACCTGTTCCTCCCAAGCCATGCTACACTCAACACAGTTTATGTCTCAAATTACTCACACACTGTATCCCAAAATATTCTGTCTGAAAGAAACCTATCATTTGAATGAGCCAGTACTAACTGCTTCCACCATCTCCTTAGGGAGCATACCTCATAGATTGATCACTCGCTCACTGAAATAATGGACGGAATCTTATGTTGATTGTTTATTTCCAGTGGTTGAGACCATTTCTGGGTCTGCAATGCGTGCTCTGGCGCGGCCTCCTAATTGGCTGCCCACCATGTCTGCTGTCCAATTAAGGACATCAAAGGGCCCGTAACTTTGGAAGGCTGGCACCCCACTAGGAGGGGTGGGTGCTGCTCAGGAGGAGACCGCAAGAGCGCCTCAAAATGGAAGAGCTCTTGGAGGCATGCATCAAATTCAAAAATTATGAGGGTCGAAGCTGGTAGGCCCTTTGGAGCGGAGGAGAACCCCTCTGGAGGAATCGTTTGGGCCACAGGTGTGGCTTTCTTGCCCACAGGCCTGTCTTTGGGGCATGGAACCTCTGGCTCTGATGGTCCCCCGGCTTGCTGCTAGGAGGCCGCCTCCACGGAGCTGCTGGGCTAGGCACTCAGTGGGAAGCCACTCCAACACCAGGAGGATCCTGGCAATGACCTTCCTGTCCCCCTCAATAGGCTCTTAATGTGTAATTGTTGGCTACCGACCGCCGCTGCTAGGCAGGTAGCTGCTTCCGTTTTTCACCCACCTCCGGCAAGATTGCCTGGAGGCTGGAACATGTCAGCCCACCGATATGATGCTCTCATCTGCAAGTTTGCTCCTTCAAACCTGTCTCTGTGGGACCAGAAAGTTTCAATCCAATGTTTCCACATATTAATCTTCAGTTTATCCCACTTCAAGTGCAGGCTCTGTCGCCTGCATAAAGTGAAATAGCTTGTCATGTTCGACATTGCCTAGTTCCATCAGAATCCTAAATCCAACAATTATATCACCTCTCTTTTCCACTGAGAACATGCCCAAGTTATATACTCAGACCTCATAATCCAATCCCTCCAACTGCTCCATCATTTTGATTGCTCTCTTCTGTAGTCTTGCAGTAGCTGCAATATCCTTTTTCTACTGTGGGGACCATAACTGCATGCATGATTGATAAAGTGGCAGGATTACCTTGCTGCTGTTGTTCAGTAATACATCCCAATAGATTTGCTTTACTCGTTGCTGTCGAACAGTGTTGCGATACTTGTGATACTTAGAAAATAATATGATTGGGCAGAGTCAACATGGATTTGTGAAAGGGAAATCATGTTTGACAAACCTGTTGGAGTTTTTTGAGGATGTTACTTTTAACATAGATAAAGGAGAACTAGTGGATGTGTGGATTGGATTTTCAGGAGGCTTTTGATAAGGTCCCACAAAGGAGGTCAGTATACAAAATTGGAGCATATGGGATTGGAGGTAATATACTGCAATGGACTGAGAATTGGCTAATAGACAGAAAGCGGCGAATAGGAATAAATGGGTGATTCTCAGGATGGCAGGCTGTTACTAGTGGGGTACTGCAAGGATCAGTGCTTGGACCACAGCTGTTTACAATCTATGTAAATGATTTGAATATGGGGATCAGTTGTAACATTTCCAAATTTGCAGATGACACAAAACTAGGTGGGAATGTAAGTTGTGAGGAGGCTTCAAGAAGATTTTAGTTTCGTTTAGAGATACAACACTGAAACAGGCCCTTCGGCCCACCGAGTCTGTGCCGACCATCAGCCACCCATTTACACTAACCCTACACTAATTCCATATTCCTACCGCATCCCCACCTGTCCCTATATTCCCCTACCACCTACCTATACTAGGGGCAATTTATAATGGCCAATTTACCTATCGACCTGCAAGTCTTTGGCATGTGGGAGGAAACCGGAGCACCCGGAGGAAACCCACACAGACACAGGGAGAACTTGCAAACTCCACACAGGCAGTACCCAGAATTGAACCCGGGTCG
>NW_027141650.1:0-32066 GCF_036365525.1 Heterodontus francisci | reverse complement strand
TTCCCATTCACATAACCTATCTATAATCCCTCTATAGACTCTTTGGGTCTGATTTCCCTTCTGGGGTTACTGTGGCTCCCATTTGCGTGATTTATTGGCTGTATAATACATAAGCAGAAAAGGCAAAGGGCTGGAACCCGGGCCCGGGAGGCCCCTCGCTTTGCTGAGGGGCAGATCTAGAGATCCTCTCAAAACAGTGAGGGAGAGGAGGGCGGTCCTCTTTCAGGAGGGTGGCAGGAGAAGGTTATCCTATTCAACCAAACAGGCCAGGATCGAGGTGGCGGACATGTGTAGACAGAGTGTGGTCTGGAGGAACTGGGTGCACTGCAGGAGGAGGTTCAATGACCTTATTCTCTGTGGTGAGCTGAATGCAATACCAGATCCTCAGAACAGGCCTCTGGGTATTCAACCTCCAGCAGATACTCAGCTGATGGGCCTGAGGGTGCATGCTGCTCCTGAACGTAGGAGGGGTGTGTGCCCAGGGTTCTTGCTGACCTCTCAGAATGGCTCAGAGCCACCGTGCTGCTGAGAACCTGCCAGCACTGAAGCATGCAGCTTCTAATGAATATGAGCAGTTGGCATTGGCCATAGAGGCCAGCACTGCCAAGCCAGCACTGCCTTATGTCTCTCTATCTCTCTCTCACTCCTTTGTTCTTGCAGGAGAAATGGGCTCACAATTCCCAAAAGAGGGCCCAGACCAGCAGAGGGGTCCTTGCCCTTCACGTCATCACTGCAATTGAAGAGGGAGCAATGGAGATAGCCAGGGTTGCTGACCACGAGCAAGTCAGGGAAGGCAAGAATGGCATCCCTGGTGGAGAGAGTGAATAGAAACTGAAATGCATAGATAAGGGAGTGCATTTCATCCTACCTTGCCCAACAGCATGCCAAAGACTCAGCTGCATTGGGAAGCCTCAGCACTACAGCTGAGTCTTCTGCTCTCACAGGCTAGTTCTCATGATCTCTTCTTGTATCTCCCGCAGGCTCTGAAGTCGAGGCACAAAGACCACTTCCTGTGCCATCACCGGGCCAAGTGCTGTCAGAGGAGACCTCAGAGCAAGCACCATCACATCTTACAAACACACCCTCCACCAACTCAGATACAGTCACCTTTGGTGGGTCCTCGTGCGTACATAGATAGGGTAGCATTGGATGATGAGAACATCATGCATGTGTAGGAGGAGGTGACAGAGGCAGAAGCAGCTCTGGACAGTCCACTTCAGGGGATGGAGAACAGCCACAGCCCTGCTCAGCTAGGAACAGATGCAGGGCCTCGGGAGTTACAGAAAAGGACCAGCAGTGACAGATGTGCTCCCACATGTCAGAGTTCCCTGAGGCAGTGTGCAGTCATGGGCTGAGAATGGAGGAGCTATCAGCACAAGCAGAGACAAGCGAGCAGGCTGCCTCCACATCACCTGCGGCCACAAGGGGAGAACCACGTAGAAGTGGCCGAGAGCAGTGGCCACCACATGACCAGAGCACTGAGTGGGTCACTGGGGTTTCTTGCACCTGTAACTGTGCACTTTTTGTCTTTTTTGAGCACCATTTAAATATTGATACATGAAGCCAGACATGTGAGCTTCCTTTTATTAATGGCAGGATAAGAAAAGAGGCATGAAGTGTTGAAGGGAGCAAGGGTCCGTGAATGTCGACAGTGATACCTCTGGGCAGATGTACATCCTTCTTTGGCGGCAACCTGTTCCAGGTTGCATCTTCAATGGAAGTGTTCTCACAGGCAGCTCAAAGTGAGTTCCTGACCATGGCGTTGCCCCAGGATTAGAGGAGTTCAGCTGAAATGAGCCTAAGCCAGATGATCCCAGACATTGATGGCATCCTGATGAGACCCTCAAGCCCTGCATTGGGTCTAGTCACCTCCCTGTGCAGCCAGGGCACCTCTGTGTTCTGCATTCTCTCCTCCTATTCCTCTTCCATGTCCTGCTCCTTTCCTTCCTCCGATGAGCTGTGTCCATTTAGCACATCACCCTCTTCAAGGTCCAAAGCTCTCTGGAGGGACATATTATGGAAAGCCCAAGACCCTTGCAGGAATTTACTGCAGGGCATCACCCAACCAGTCCAGGCACTGGAACCACATCTTCAGAAGCCTGATGGCCTGCTTCATGGTGGTCCTAGTGAGCAGATGGCAGGAATGATGACCGGAAACCAGTACTCTAGCCAGTGCTGGTATTTTCATCACATGCCCATCCTGGTGGGACCTAATAATCCAGCCCTTTGTGTCCTCCTCACAATTTGCTTTCCCACCTATCCTTGTATCATCAGCAAATTAGGCTATAATACACTATGTCCCTTCATTCAATTCATTAATATGATTGAGGCCCCACCACTGATCCCCACGGCACCCCTTTGGTTACAGTTTTCCAACCTGAAAATGACCCATTTATGTCAATCTCTTGTTTTTTGTTAGTTAGCCAATCCACTATGCAATATATTACCCCCAGTACCATGGGCTGTTATCTTCTGCAGTAAACTTTTATGTGGCACCTTATCAAATTATTTTTGGAAATCCAAATACACTACATCTACTGGTTCCCTTTCATCCACCCTGCTTGTTACATCCTCAAATAATCTAATAAATTTGTCAAACATGATTGCCCTTTCATAAAACCACGTTGACTCTGCCTGATTGCATCATGATTTTTTTAAATGTTCTGCTACTACTTCCTTGATAATGGATTCCAACATTTTCCTAATGACAGATGCAAAGCCAACTGGCCTTTAGTTTCCTACTTTCTGTTTCCCTCCTTTCTTGAATAGAGGCATTACATTTGCGGTTTTCCAATCTGCTGAGACCTTTCCCTAATCTAGGGAATTTTGGAAGATTTAATCAATGCATCCACTCTATCTGCACTCACTTCTTTTAAGACCCGAGATGCAGGCCATCAGGTCCAGGGGACATGCCAGCCTTTAGTCCCATTAGTTTGCCTAGTAATTTTTCTCGAATGATAATGGTTATTTTAAGTACCTCCCTCCCTTTTGCCCCTTGATTTTCTATTATTATTGGGATGCTTTTAGCATCTTCAGCTATGAAATCAGATACAAAATATGGCGCACTCTCCTTCAAAATGTGAGACCTCCCTGTGGCTCACAACTGGCGATGCATTTTTAGATGTTCAGGGGCATGTTTTCCACAAAAATGTTGATTTTTAAATGATAAATACAGGTTGATTTTGAACACTTTTATGCTTCACAATTGATTGTTTTCCTTTTGTTTGTTCATTCATGTGATGTGGGCGTCACTGGCTAGGGCAGCATTTATTGCCCATCCTTAATTGCCCTTGAGAAGGTGGTGGTGAGTTGCCTTCTCGAACCGCTGCAGTCTATGTGAGGTAGGTACACCCACAGTGCTGTTAGAAAGGGACTTCCAGGATTTTGACCCAACGACAATGAGGGTACGGCAATATAGTTCCAAGTCAGGAGGGTGTGTGGCTTGGAGTGGAACTTGCAGGTGGTGGTGTTCCCATGGATTTGCTGCCCTTGTCCTTCTAGTTGGTAGAGGTCGCAGGTTTGGAAGGTGCTGTCTCAGGAGCCTTGGTGAGTTGGTGCAGTGCATGTTGTAGATGATACACACTGCTGCCACTGTGTGTCGGTGGGGGAGGGAGTGAATGTTTGCAGATGGGGTGTCAATCAAGCGGGCTGCTTTGTCCTGGATGGTGTCGAGCTTCTTGAGTGTTGTTGGAGCTGCACCCATCCAGGCAAGTGGAGAGTATTCCATCACACTCCTGACTTGTGCCTTGTAGATGGTGGACAGGCTTTGGAGAGTCAGGAGGTGAGTTATTCTCCACAGGATTCCTAGTCTCTGACCTGCTCTTGTAGCCACAGTATTTATATGGCTACTCCAGTTCACTTTCTGGTCAATGGTAGCCCCTAGGATGTTGATAGTGGGGGATTCAGCGATGGTAATGCCATTGAATGTCAAGGGGAGATGGTTAGATTCTTTCTTGTTGGAGATGGTCATTGCCTGGCCCTTGTGTGGTACGAATGTTACTTGCCATTTATCAGCCCAAACCTGGATATTGTCCAGGTCTTGCTGCATTTCAACATGGACTGCTTCAGTATCTGAGGAGTCGCAAATGGTGCTGAACATTGTGCAATCATCAGCAAACATCCCCACTTCTGACCTTATGATTGAAGGAAGGTCATTGATGAAGTGGCTGAAGATGGTTGGGCCTAGGACACTACCCTGAGGAACTCCTGCAGTGATGTCCTGGCGCTGAGATGATTGACCTCCAACAGCCACAGCCATCTTCCTTTGAAATTAATACAAGAAATGCTGGAAATACTCAGCCGGTCTGGCAGCATCTGTGAAGAGAGAAGCAGAGTAAACATTTCAGGTCAGAGCCCAGAGGCCTCTGCCAGTTCTGATTAAAGGTCACTGACCTGAAACGCTGACTCTGCTTCTCTCTTCACAGATGCTGCCAGACCGGCTGAGTATTTCCAGCATTTCTTGTTTTACTTCAGATTTCCAGCATCTGCAGTATTTTGCTTTTACCATCTTCCTTTGCGCTAGGTATGACTCCAACCAGCAGAAAGTTTTCCCCTGATTCCCATTGACTTCAGTTTTGCTAGGGCTCCTTGATGCCATACTCTGTTAAATACTGCCTGATGTCACCTCACTTCTTGAGTTCAGCTTTTTTGTTCATGTTTGAACCAAGGCTGTAATGAGGTCAGGAGCTGAGTGGCTGTGGCGGAACCCAAACTGAGCATCACTGAGCAGGTTATTGCAAAGCAAATGCTGCTTGATAGCACTGTTGATGACACCTGATGATCACTTTACTGATTGAGCGTAGACTGATGGGGAGATAATTGGCTAGGTTGGACTTGTCCTTTTAGTCTTAAAGCCAAGTGATATTTGGGTTTCAACAGACTAGCCAGTCAATCACTTCCCTGAATCCTGCCTAAACATGGAGTCAGAATAAGAATTCTTGGGGCCCTGGGCACAAAGAACATTCATGGCGTCTAACCCCCTCCCACTCTATGCCCCAACCCTGAACCATTAAAACACAAACATGTAGCAAATATATGAAGAAATAGACCTGTAGAGTATTTACTGCATTAAAAATAAAGCAAATCATATCATGAAATACTACACTTAATTGGAACAGTCCTAGGGGTTGTATGCATTATGGTGAGTTTTAGGAGGTGTGCGTGGGTGGGTGGGTTGGCACATTTGGCTAGGGCTCCCAAGCACTAACCCTATCAGCCTCTGTGTTAATCTACCCCTGCTTCAACAGTCAACCAGCCAGTTTCCAAAGTTCAATTCACCTGTCTCAGTCTTTACCATATCATCAAAATCCCTTCCAACTCTTTACCCTGTTCACTGAAATAGTCTCTTTTATTCTAAGCTTTCCAGTTCTTACTGGCACTCTTCTCTCCCTCCAATCTCCCAATTCATGCTTCCACTTTTCATGTGGGGAGGATGCTGGGCAGGACCATCAACTGGATTACAAAGGCACCAAAAAGCAGGAGATGGCTCAAGGTTGAGCGGAGCTAGAATAAAAAGGATAGAAAAATAGAATTCAACACAGAGGTAAAAAGGTGGTGTCAGGAAGAGGAGATTTCTGTTTAATGGGGCATCATATCCAATTCTGGGGAAATATGGGGACTGTTCCACAAAGATGGATTAAGTCGGCAGAGGAAGGGAGCTAATGAACTGGCAAAATAGATAAATAAGGAAGTGAAGAGTTTTTTTATTCATTTCATGGGATGTGGGTGTCACTGGCAAGGCCAGCATTTGTTTCCCATCCGTAATTGCCCTTGAGAAGGTGGTGGTGAGCCACCGCCTTAAACTGCTGTAGTCCATCTGGTGCAGGTGCACCCACAGTGTTGTTCGAGAGGGAGTTCCAAGATTTTGATCCAGCGACAGGGAAGGAACAGCAATATATTTCCAAATCAGGATGGTGTGTGGCTTGGAGTGGAACTTGCAGAGATGTGGTGTTCCCATGCCTCTGCTGCCCTTGTCTTTTTAGGTGGAAGAGGTCACAGGTTTCCAAAGTTCTGTTGAAGGAGGCGTGGTGAGTTGCTGCAGAGCATTTTGTATATTATGCACACTGCTGCCACTGTGCATCAGTGGTGGAGGGGATGCCAATCAAGTGGGCTGCTTTGTTCTGGATGGTGTCGAGCTTCTTGAGTGTTGTTGGAGCTGCACCCATACAGGCAAGTGGAGAATATTCCATCACACTCCTGACTTCTATCTTGTAGACGGTGGACAGGCTTTGGGGACTCAGGAGGTGGGTTACTTACCACAGAATTCCCAGCCTCTGACCTGCTCGTGTAGTCAAATGTAACAGCTTCAGTTCAGTTTCTGGTCAATAGTAACCCTCAGGATGTTGATAGTGTTATTGGTTCAGTGATGGTAATGCTGTTGACTGGCAAGGGAAGATGGTTAGATTCTCTGTTGTTGGAGATCATCAATGCCTGGCACTTGAGTGGCACAACTGTAACTTGCCACTTATCAGCCCAAATCTGAATGTTGTCCAGATCTTGCTGCATATGGGCAAGGACCTCTTCAGTATCTGAGGAGTTGCGAATGGTACTGAACGTCATGCAATCATCAGCGAGCATCCCCACTCTGACCTTATGATGGAGGGAAGGTCATTGTTGAAGCAGTTGAAGATGGTTGGGCCTAAGATACTACCCTGAGGAACTCCTGCAGCAAAATCCTGGGGCTTAGGTGATTGACTTCAACAACCACAACCATCTACCTTTGTGCTAGGTATGACTCCAACCAGTGGAGAGTTTCCCCATAGAATTAATGAATGATACAGCACAGTATTAGGCCCTTTGGCCCATCATACCTGTGTCAGCTCTTGGGTAGATCTATCTAACTAGTGCCACTCCCCTGCTCTATCCCCATAGCCGTGCAATTTTTTCCCCTTCAAGTATATGTGAAATTCCCTTTTGAATGGTACTATTAAATCTGCTCCCCTCTCTTTTAGGCAGAGCATTTTAGATCACAACGACTTGCTGTGTAAAAATATATTTCTTCATGTAGCCTCTGGTTCATTCACCAATCACCTTAAAACTGTATCCACTAGTTACTGACCCATTGACCCCTGATTCCCATTGACCTAAATTTGGCTAGGGCTCCTTGATGCCACACTCAGTCAAATACTGCCTTGATATCAAGGGCAATCACTCTCACCTCACCTCTTGAGTTCTGTTCTTTTGTCCATGTTTGGACCAAGGCTGTAATGAGGTCAGGAGCTGAGTCATCATGGCAGAATGCAAACTGAGCATCAGCGAGCAGGTTGTTGCTGTTTAAGTGGCGCTTGATAGCACTGTTGACAATATTTTCCATCACCTTGCTGATGATCGAGAGTAGACTAATGGGGCGATAATTAGCTGGATTGGGTTTGTTCTGCTTTTTGTTGACCGGACATACTTGGGCAATTTTCCACATTGTCGGGTAGATGCCAGTGTTGTAGCTGTACTGGAACTGTTTGGCGAGGGGCGCAGGTAGTTCTGCAGCACAATTCTTCAGTACTACTGCCAAGGATGATGACAGGGCCCATTGCCTTAGCAGTATTCAGTGCCTTCAGCCGTTTCTTGATATCACGTGGAGTGAATCAAATTGGCTGAAAACTGGCATCTGTGATGCTGGGGATCTCAGGAGGAGGCCGAGATGGATCATCCACTTGGCACTTTTGGCTGAAGATGGTCCCAAATGCAAATTTGAAAGTAAAGGGTCCAGGGGAAAAATAAAGGCAATTAAAAACACTAGCAGAGAGAGGAGAAATAGATGAGATTAATGAGCAAATCGTTAGAGAATTTAGCAAAAAGGAAAGGAACAGAAATTTAGGAACAGGAATAGACCATTTAATTCCTCGAGCCTGTTCAGCCATTTAATGAGATCATGGATAATCTGTGTTTTAGCTCCATCCACCTGCCTTGGCTTCATATCCTTTTATACCCTTGGATAGCAAAACTCTTTGTAACTCAGATTTAAAATTATTAATTGAGCTCGCATCTATTTCTTATTGGAGGGAGTGTTCCACACTTGTATAAGCATTTGCGTATAGATGTGTTTCCTAACTTCTCTCCTGAATGGTCTGGCTCTGATTTTAAGGTTATGTCCTCCTATTGTAGATTCCCCCACCAGCAGAAAATGTTTTTCCCTATCAATTCCTTTCAAGGTCCTAAAAACCTCAATCAAATCACCCCTTAATTTTCTATATTCCAGGGATTATAAGCCTAGTTTACATAATCTAAACCATGGAGCCCTGGTAACACTTGGCGAATCTATGCTGCATTCTTTCCAAGATCTAGCTATCTTTCTAAGGTGCAGTGTCCTTAAGTGTACACGGTATCCCAGATGGGGTCTAACCAGGGCTTTGTGTGGCTGTAACAAAACTTCCTTCCCTTTATATTCTAGCCCTCTAGTTATAAAGGCTAACATTTCATTAGCCTTTTTCTTGTATCACTTTTTTTGTACCTACTACATTTTAGTGATCTGTATACATGGACCCCTTAATTTTTTGGACCTCCACTATTCCTAGCTTTTCAGTATTTAAATAATACTCAGATCTATCTATACTGGTCCAAAATAGATGACCCCACACTGACCTGCAGTGAAATCTATCAGCAACAGTTTTGTCTACCCACTTAATCGATCAATGTCTCTGTAATTTTAAGCTCTTGTCTATGCGACTTACTCTACCAGCAATTTTTGTGTCATTGTCAAACTTGGATATATGGTTCTCTATTGTGTTATCTAAGTCATTAATAAATATAGGGCTGAATTTTATCAGCACGCCGCAAATAGCGGAGGCGCATTTGAAGTTCGCGGCCTTCAGGCGCGGTGCACCGTCACTGAGACCCTGCGATATTTCGCGCGAGGACTCATTTACAAGGAAGGGGTCAGAGCGGCCATCCCTGATGTAGAGAGGGCGGCTGTTCCATCCCCAGCAATGGCGTCTGGCGCCACCGCGCAGGCGCCAGTGCCATTTTTAAAGGGCATCAAGCCCTTCAGTGCATTTAAATGTTTAAAGAGACAGGGTTGTAACAAAATTGAAATAAAATTTTACGAACACTTCCAGTCACCTCTCCCACCCCCCAATGAATAATCCGTTGATTTTGTGTCCTATCCCCCCGCCCCCCCCCCCCCCGAAAAATGATTTTCACTCACTACCTTTCCCCCCGAACTTTATTCCCTTTGACCCTAAACCCCTTCCCACCATCCCTGAAACCAATCGGAGCAGTTTGTCCTGCTCCCCCCACCACCCTGAAATTTTCACTCCTCCCCCCTCCCCACCAGTGTCATGCCTCAGAACTCTGAATAGAGTTCCGACGGCATGCGAATTGCGGCTGACAGCCGTAATATTGGTGTGGGACGGCCGCCAGGACAAGGTAAGTTAATTTGCATGTTTTTTCATTGATTTTAATATTTAAATGAAGACCCCACCACTGAGTGACGGGGGGGCCGCACCGAGGCCTCACCGCCGCCAGAAAAATGTGGCAGGGCCTCCTCAGCATTGTTGGTCGTTGTGGGCCTCTCCCAGAAGAATTTTCCAGGCCCCCTGCCATGACCCCCAGTGCCGGAGGTCTCATAAAATTCAACCCATAGTGTAGAGTTGATGCCCTACTGCAGAACCTTGTGTGGCACTACTCGTCACTTCCTTTCAATTGGTGCATATATCCATTATTGCTACTCTTCGCCTTCTACTGCATAACCAATCTCTTCAGGAGATCAGTAATTTTCTTTCAAGAACATGAGCTTTAATTTTAGCTAATAGTCTCTAAAGTAAAACCTTATTTAATGCCTTCTGGAAGTCCATGTAAACTGTATCCATAGACATTCTCTTGTCTACTGTTTTAGTTACTTCCTCAAAAATTCATAGTTTGTTAGAAATGACCTGCCCTTTACAAATCCATGTTGGCTCTCTCTAATCAGCTCAATATTCTCGAAGTGCTCAGTCACTCTGTGCTTAATTATAGATTCCAATAACTTCCCCACAACAGATGAACAGATGCCGTCAGTCTCTGTCTCATTTTCTTAAAGTTAGCCATATCAAAATCTGGAGTCTTAGGGGGGAATTTTATGCTGGCGGCGGGGCTCTCAATATCGGGGGAATCTGACGCCGAAATCCCCGCGTCACCTCTTTTCTGGAAGGCCCACTGAATTTAGTGCTAATCAGGCACTTAAATGGATATCAGCGAACCTTCCATAGGATTTAGGACCCTGTCACCGGAAATCCTGCCCTTGGAGAGCTGCCAGCCAATCAGAGGCAGCAGCTGCAGCGCCACCGCAGTGGTGGTGGCTGCTGCTGGAGATGACTGATCTGAAGGCCAAGGATCATCACTGCAACCAGGCCTCGGGTAGATCAGGGCAAGAGGGGTCTCGTGGGGGCGGTGGGGGGGGGTATCATGCGGGAGGGGTTTGGCAACATGGGCAAGGTGGTGACCCTTAGCAGGATGCCCTTCCATCCAAATGCTGGGTCCTTCATTCAGGCACTGTGCCTTTGAAAGATGGACCCCTCCATCCCCCCAGCCCCCCATCCCCCCCCCCCCCCATACCCCACTTCGCCCCCCCCCTCCCCCCCACCCTGGTGCTGGGAAGCAGCCTGCAAGGTTGATTGTGCCGTGCTTCCCGTGCAGTGACAGGGCCACCTACCGCACTGGTAATTTTGACTGTGGTAGTAAGAGGCCCTTAATTACCCAGTTAAGGGCCTCAGTTGGTGGCGGGGCAAGAAGGCTGTTCACAGGCCTTCCCGCCCAGGACATAACTTTGATGGAGGTGGGATGGTGGCAGAAACTCCCCCGCCATCATCCCACCCGATTTTATGCTCTCCCCACCTCCAAATCCACCATGGGGGAGAACATAAAATGACACCCTTAGTGATAACATGTTACATTTCTCCTTTTCAAACATTCTAACATTGAATTTGGTCATATTATGATTACTGTTAGATAAATGTTCCCTTACTGTTAGATTATTAACTAAGTCTGGCTCATTGCCCATTACTAAATCTAATATGGCCTGTCCTCTGCAGACAAGGGTGGTTCTGTTGTTGTATGGCGTACCAACCTCTACCTTGCAGAAGCTCAACGCCAACTCACGGACACTTCTTCCTACCTCCCTCTGGACCATGACCCCACCACCGAACATCAAGCCACCGTCCAAAGGACTGTCACTGACCTCACCTCCTCTGGAGATCTTCCCTCTACAGCTTCCAACCTCAGTCCCACAACCCCGGACAGCCCGCTTCTACCTCCTTCCTAAAATCCACAAACGGGACTGTCCCGGCAGACCCATTGTGTCAGCCTGCTCCTGCCCCACTGAACTTATTTCTTCCTATCTTGACTCTATCTTTTCTCCGCTGGTCTAGTCTCTTCCCACTTACATCCGTGACTCTTCTGACGCCCTATGTCATTTTGACAATTTCCAGTTTCCTGGTCCCAACCGCCTCCTCTTCACTGTGGACGTCCAATCGCTCTACACCTCCATCCCCCACCAGGATGGTTTGAGGGCTCTCCGCTTCTTCCTGGAACAGAGTCCCAACCAGTCCCCATCCACCACCACCCTCCTCCGCCTGGCTGAACTTGTTCTCACATTGAACAACTTCTCCTTCAACTCCATGCACTTCCTTCAAGTAAAAGGTATCGCTATGGGTACCCGCATGGGTCCTAGTTATGCCTGTCTTTTTGTGGGATATGTCGAGCATTCTTTGTTCCAGTCCTACTCAGGCCCCCTCCCCCAACTCTTTCTCTGGTACATTGATGACTGTATCGGTGCTATTTCCTGCTCCCGCCCCGAACTGGAAAACGTTATCAACTTTGCTTCCAATTTCCACCCTTCTCTCACCTTGACATGGTCCATCTCTGACACTTCCCTTCCCTTCCTCGACTTCTCTGTCTCCATTTCTGGGGATAGGTTGTCTACTAATATCCATTATAAGCTCACCGACACCCACAGCTACCTCGACTACACTTCTTCACACCCTACCTCCTGTAAGAACTCCATTCCATTCTCCCAGTTTCTCCGTCTCCGACGCATCTGCTCTGATGATGCTACCTTCCATGACTGTGCTTCTGATATGACCTCCTTTTTCCTCAATCGAGGATTCCCCCCCACTGTTGTTGACAGGGCCCTCAACCGTGTCTGGCCCATTTCCCGCACCTCTGCCCTCAACCCTTCCCCTCCCTCCCAGAACCGTGACAGGGTTCCCCTTGTCCTCACTTACCACCCCATCAGCCTCCATATCCAAAGGATCATCCTCCGCCATTTCCGCCACCTCCAGCGTGATGCCACTACAAAATGCACCTTCCCCTCCCTTCCCCTGTCAGCATTCCGAAGGGATCGTTCCCTCCGTGACACCCTGGTCCACTCCTCCATTACCTCCACCACCTCGTCCCCGTCCATGGCACCTTCCCCTGCAATCACAGGAGGTGTAATACCTGCCCATTTACCTCCTCTCTCCTCACTATCCCAGGCCCCAAACACTCCTTTCAGGTGAAGCAGTGATTTACTTGTACTTCTTTCAATGTCGTATACTGTATTCGCTGCTCACAATGTGGTCTCCTCTACATTGGGGAGACCAAGCGCAGACTGGGTGACCACTTTGCGGAACACCTCCACTCAGTCCGCAAGCAGGACCCTGAGCTTCCGGTTGCTTGCCATTTCAACACTCCCCCCTGCTCTCACGCTCACATCTATGTCCTGGGATTGCTGCAATGTTCCAGTGAACATCAACGCAAGCTCGAGGAACAGCATCTCATCTACCGATTAGGCACACTACAGCCTGCTGGACTGAACATTGAGTTCAATCATTTCAGAGCATGACAGCTCCCCATTTTACTTTCATTTTTAGTTATTTTTTCTCTTTTTTTTTACAATCTTTTTTTTGCATTTATTTCATTTCATCTTAGTTTGTTCAGTTTGCTTACCCACTGTTTTTTTTCATGTTTGCACTTGCTGCTGTTCAATATTCAATCCGTTAACACCTTATCTGTACTAATGCTTTGTCTTTCAACACACCATTAACATATTGTTTGCCTTTGCTCCATGACCTTTTGGTCAGCTATGTGGCCTTATCCAATCTACACCTTCTCCTTTGTTATCTCTTGCCCCACCCCCACCTCACTTGCTTATAACCTGTGACATTTCTAATATTTGTCAGTTCCGAAGAAGGGTCACTGACCTGAAATGTTAACTCTGCCTCTCTTTCCACAGATGCTGCCAGACCTGCTGAGTGGTTCCAGCATTCCTTGTTTTTATTATGGCCTGTCCTCTTGTTGGTTCTAGAACATATTGCTCCAGCAAATGATTTTGAATGCACTAAAGAAATTCACTACCTTTCAGTATAAAGTACTTACCTAGCGATTCGGCAGCTTCTTTTTGAACAGCGGTAGCAGTGAGAGTGCGAGCCAGGGGGCAGCTGGGAAGGTAAGTTTCAGTATAAAGTACTTACCTAGCGATTCGGCAGCTTCTTTTTGAACAGCGGTAGCAGTGAGAGTGCGAGCCAGGGGGCAGCTGGGAAGGTAAGTTTCAGTATAAAGTACTTACCTAGCGATTCGGCAGCTTTGGCAGGGTGGGAAAAAAAAAACTGAAAAAGTGACGTCACAGGAAAGCTGTGACCTGATTGGCTGGTAGGGAATCTGCACCGAATTTGAAAATAAAACTGATAAAAATTGATTAAAACACTAATTAACTAATTAATAAGTAGAGTAACTAAACCAGAGGGAGGAGATTACTGTATTTAGACAGCCTTTAATATTTATTGTAGAAATCTAGCACTAGGGACCACATAGTGAAGTGTATCATAATTTAGTAAGGATTTAATAAGTATTTATTTATTTTATATCAATTAACTAATTAGTGATAGAACTGTCAGAGGGGTGAAGTGCTTCACCTGTGAGATGTGGGAAGTCCGTGACGCTTCCAGCGTTCCGGGCGACTACATCTGCAGGAAGTGTACCCAGTTGCAGCTCCTCACAGACTGCATGGATCGGTTGGAGCGGCAACTGGATGCACTTAGGAGCATGCAGGTGGCGGAAAGCATCATAGACAGGAGTTTTAGAGAAGTGGTTACACCCAAAGTGCAGGCAGATAGATGGGTGACCACTAGAAGGGGCAGGCAGTCAATGCAGGAATCCCCTGTGGTTATCCCCCTCTCTAACAAGTATACCGTTTTGGATACTGTTGGGGGGATGGCCTATCAGGGGAAAACAGCAGCAGTCAGAGCAGTGGCACCACGGTTGGCACTGTTGTTCAGCAGGGAGGAACAAAGCACAGAAGAGCAATAGTTATAGGGGACTCTATAGTCAGGGGCACAGATAGGCGCTTCTGTCGACGTGAAAGAGACTCCAAGAAGGTATGTTGCCTCCCTGGTGCCAGGGTCAAGGATGTCTCTGAACGGACAGAGGGCATTCTGAAGGGGGAGGGTGAACAGCCAAAGGTTGTGATACACATCGGTACCAATGACATAGGCAGGAAGAGTGATGAGGTCCTGCAGGGGGAGTTTAGGGAATTAGGTAGTAAGTTTAAAAAACAGGACCTCTAGGGTTGTAATCTCTGGACTGCTCCCTGTGCCACGTGCCAGTGAGGCTAGAAATAGGAAGATAGTGCAGCTAAACACGTGGCTGCGCAGCTGGTGTAGAAGGGAGGGTTTCAGATATCTGGACCATTGGGCTCTCTTCAGGGACAGATGGGACCTGTACAAGAAGGATGGGTTGCATCTAAACTGGAAGGGCACTAATATCCTAGCTGCAAGGTTTGTTAGCGTCACTTGGGAGGGTTTAAACTCGTGTGGCAGGGGGGTGGGAACCAGAGCAGTATGACAGCTAGTGAAGTAAATGAGGAGGGCATAGTAAATAAGGCCAGTAGGACTAAGAGGAAGAGCAGGCAGGGAGATGTTGCTGAGCACAGCGGGACTGGTGGTCTGAAGTGCATTTGTTTCAATGCGAGAAGTATAACAGGTAAGGCAGATGAACTTAGAGCTTGGATTAGAACTTGGGAAATATGATGTTGTTGCTATTACAGAGACTTGGTTGAGGGAAGGGCAGGATCGGCAGCTAAGTGTTCCTGGCTTTAGAAGCTTCAGGTGGGATAGAGGGGGATGCAAAAGGGGTGGAGGAGTTGCATTACTGGTTAAGGAGAATATCACAGCTGTACTGCGGGAGGACACTTCAGAGGGGTCATGCAGCGAGGCAATATGGGTGGAGCTCAGGAATAGGAAGGGTGCAGTCACGATGTTGGGGGTTTACTACAGGCCTCCCAACAGCCAGCGGGAGGTAGAGGAGCAGATATGTAGACAGATTTTGGAAAGATGTAAAGGTAACAGGGTTGTAGTGGTGGGTGATTTTAACTTCCCCAATATTGACTGGGACTCACTTAGTGCTGGGGGCTTGGATGGGGGAGAATTTGTGAGGAGCATCCAGGAGGGCTTCTTGAAACAATATGTAGATAGTCCAACTAGGGATGGGGCCATTCTGGACCTGGTATTGGGGAATGAGCCTGGCCAGGTGGTCGAAGTTTCAGTGGGGGAGCATTTCGGGAGCAGTGACCATTATTCCATAAGTTTTAAGGTACTTGTGGATAAGGATAAGAGTAGTCCTCGGGTGAAGGTGCTAAATTGGGGGAAGGCTAATTATAACAATATTAGGCAGGAACTGAAGAATTTAGATTGGGAGCGGCTGTTTGAGGGTAAATCAACATCTGACATGTGGGAGTCTTTCAAACATCAGCTGATTAGAATCCAGGACCAGCATGTTCCTGTGAGGAAGAAAGACAAGTTTGGCAAGTTTCGGGAAGCTTGGATAACACGGGATATTGTGAGCCTAGTCAAAAAGAAAAAGGAAGCATTCGTAAGTGCTGGAAGGCTAGGAACAGATGAAGCACTTGAGAAATATAAAGACAGTAGGAAGGAACTTAAGCAAGGAGTTAGGAGGGCTAAAAGGGGTCATGAAAAGTCATTGACAAACAGGATTGAGGAAAATCCCAAGGCTTTTTATACATATATAAAGAGCAAGAGGGTAACCAGGGAAAGGGTTGGCCCACTCAAAGACAGAGAGGGGAATCTATGCGTGGAGCCAGAGGAAATGGGCGAGGTGCTAAATGAGTACTTTGCATCAGTATTCACCAAGGAGAAGGACTTGGTGGATGATGAGCCTAGGGAAGGGAGTGCAGATAGTCTCAGTCATCTCATTATCAAAAAGGAGGAGGTGTTGGGTGTCTTGCAAAGCATTCAGGTAGATAAGTCCCCAGGGCCTGATGGGATCTACCCTAGAATACTGAGGGAGGCAAGGGAAGAAATTGCTGGGGCCTTGACATAAATCTTTGCATCCTCATTGGCTACAGGTGAGGTCCCAGAGGACTGGAGAATAGCCAATGTTGTTCCTTTGTTGAAGAAGGGTGGCAAGGATAATCCAGGAAATTATAGGCCGGTGAGCCTTACGTCAGTGGTAGGGAAACTATTAGAGAGGATTCTTCGGGACAGGATTTACTCCCATTTGGAAACAAACGAAGTTATTAGCGAGAGACAGCATGGTTTTGTGAAGGGGAGGTCGTGTCTTACTAATTTGATTGAGTTTTTTGAGGAAGTGACAAAGATGATTGATGAGGGAAGGGCGGTGGATGTTATCTATATGGACTTTAGTAAAGCCTTTGACCAGGTCCCGCATGGCAGACTGGTACAAAAGGTGAAGTCACACGGGATCAGAGGTGAGCTGGCAAGATGGATACGGAACTGGCTCGGTCACAGAAGACAGAGGGTATCAGTGGATGGGTGTTTTTCTGAATGGAGGGATGTGACTAGTGGTGTTCCACAGGGATCAGTGCTGGGACCTTTGCTGTTTGTAGTATATATAAATGATTTGGAGGAAAATGTAGCTGGTCTGATTAGTAAGTTTGTGGATGACACAAAGGTTGGTGGAGTTGCAGATAATGATGAGGATTGTCAGAGGATACAGCAGGATATAGATCGGTTGGAGACTTGGGCGGAGAAATGGCAGATGGAGTTTAATCCGGACAAATGTGAGGTAATGCATTTTGGAAGGTATAATGCAGGTGGGAGGTATACAGTAAATGGCAGAACCCTTAGGAGTATTGACAGGCAGAGAGATCTGGGCGTACAGGTCCACAGGTCACTGAAAGTGGCAACGCAGGTGGATAAGGTAGTCAAGAAGGCATTCGGCATGCTTGCCTTCATCGGTCGGGGCATAGAGTATAAAAATTGGCAAGTCATGTTGCAGCTGTACAGAACCTTAGTTAGGCCACACTTCGAATATTGCGTGCAATTCTGGTCGCCACACTACCAGAAGGACGTGGAGGCTTTTGGAGAGGGTACAAAGGAGGTTTACCAGGATGTTGCCTGGTCTGGAGGGCATTAACTATGAGGAGAGGTTGGAAAAACTTGGATTGTTTTCACTGGAACAACGGAGGTGGAGGGGTGACATGGTAGAGATTTACAAAGTTATGAGCGGCATGGACAGAGTGGATAGTCAGAAGCTTTTTCCCAGGGTGGAAGAGTCAGTGACTAGGGGACATAGGTTTAAGGTGAGAGGGGCGAAGTTTAGAGGGGATGTGCGAGGCAAGTTTTTTTACACAGAGGTTGGTGAGTGCCTGGAGCTTGCTGCCAGGGGAGGTGGTGGAAGCAGATACGATAGTGACGTTTAAGAGACATCTTGAAAAATATATGAACCGGAAGGGAATAGAGGGATATGGGCCCTGGAAGTGCAGAAGATGTTAGTTTCGGCAGGCATCAAGATCGGCGCAATCTTGGAGGGCCTGTTCCTGTGCTGTACTGTTCTTTGTTCTTTGTTCTTTCAGACTTGAGCTATTTTGCTCTTCCAAATTTATATTAAAATTAAATTCTCTCTTTAAAACAACTTTGCTTTTGCTACAAGCCTCTCTAATCTTTGAATTAATATATTCTACCATTTCATTGCTACTGTCAATATGTTAATGGTGTGTTAATGGTGTGTAACATATTGTTTGCCTTTGCTCCGTGACCTTTTGGTCAGCTATGTGGCCTGGTCCAATCTGCACCTTCTCCTTTGTTATCTCTTGCCCAACCCCCACCTCACTTGTTTATAATCTGTGACTTTTCTAATATTTGTCAGTTCCGAAGAAGGGTCACTGACCCGAAACGTTAACTCTGCTTCTCTTTCCACAGATGCTGCCAGACCTGCTGAGTGAATCCAGCATTTCTTGTTTTTGTTTCAGATTTCCAGCATCCGCAGTATTTTGCTTTTATATTTATCTGGCTGTTCCAGTTAAGTTACTGATTAATAGTAACCTCCAGGATGTTGATTTTCAGGGTGTCAGCGATGGTAATGCCATTGAATGTCAAGGGGAGATGGTTAGATTCTTTTGTTGGAGATGGTCAGTGCCTGGCATTGTGTGGCATGAATGTTACTTGCCACTTATCAGCCCGAGCCTCAATGTTATCCAGATCTTGCTGCATGCGGGCGCAGACTGCTTCAGTATCTAAGGAGTTGCAAATGGTACTAAATACTGCACATTTATCAGTGAACATCCCCACTTCTGACCTTATGATGGGGGGGGGGGGGGGGAAGGTCATGGATGAAGGAGCTGGAGATGGTTGGGCCTAGGACACTACCCTCAGGAACTCCTGCAGTGATGTCCTGGGGGGTGTGATGATTGGCCTTCAACAACCATAACCATCTTCCTTTGTGCTAGATATGTTTCACCCTGATTCCCATTGACTTCAACTTTGCTAGGGCTGCTTGATGCCACAATCAGTCAAATGCTGCCTTGATGTCAAGGACAGTCACTCTCCCCTCACCTCTGGAATTCAGCTCTTTTGTCCATGTTTGGATTAAGTCGGTAATGAGGCTTAGAGCTGAATGACCATGGCGGAACCCAAACTGAGCATCAGTGAGCAGGTTGTTGCTGAGCAAGTGCTGCTTGATAGCACCGTCAACACCTTCCATCACTTTGCTGATGGTTGAGAGACGACTGATGGGGTGGTAATTGTCTGGATTGGGTTTGTCCTGCTTTTTGTGGACCAAATTGAAGCCAGTGACTTACAAATGTCCAGGGTGCCCACCTGAAACAGGCATTAGGTTCCTTGAATATGCAAATCAGACTTTGAATGCCTGTTTTATTACTCCGTTTGAAATTCATCATCAGTTTGTACCATTCCACCCATCTTATTATCATTGGGTTATCTGTAAGTGAGTGTGAACAATTCAATCACCAGTATCAGATCTGCACCTCCAAGCTCCACCAATGATCTCTTTATTGGATGGTTAATCAACAACACCCAGAAATATTGCAGATTTGTTTTAGATAGATATTGGATTACTGAGTATGCTATGTAGGTTCAACTCAGTTCCAGGTTTGCAACACCAGGCCAAAATGACGAATGATGCTGGAAATTTCATTTACTACCTCAGGAGAATAGTCACTATGAGGTATATTTGGTGGTGCATTGTCATCACAACTCTAACCACGTCAAAGATTCATCAGTTTATTTTACATTTAGAACAAATAACACCTCAAATTTGGCATTTAAAACCGTTGTATTACAACAGCACTGACTGAGAAACTTCCTCCAGAACCAACAGGAAAACGTTAAAAGAAAGTTTTCAAAGATAACTTGTTCTGAGCTGCTGCATTGCCACACGGGGCACCTTTAAAATGGTTCGGTTATGTGGCACCTTGTGATGGCTCAAGAGTAGCGTCCTTATAGTATATTTTACCAGACTACAATGTCACTGGCAGAGCCTGGAGAAAAATCTAGACAACGACACATAATAATCTCATTACGATGCAAAATGCATTGAAGCAGAGGCCTTTCGAGACATAGCTCTTGCTTTGCTCGTATTCTTTCCACAGCAGCTTGAGCAACAAAAGCAATGTGCACATGTCGACTATGTAAATAACTCCCATATAGTTCAGTGGAAGCGTGTGTGATTGGCTCTGGCAAGTCACGTTACAGTGTATTGCCATTCTGCTGGTGCAGAGCCGCTCCATTGTTTGCACTGAGAGGCGGAAGATCTTTCCTATTTGTAGCTGCCTATTAATGTGTGTCAGTTTCGCTGCGTTATTTCTTTGCCCCTCTTCATGTGGACAGAAGGAAGTCCGGTAGGACAAGGAACTAAAAATGCAACTGTCACGCTTTGCAGATTAATATATCTGCAGAAAAAGAATCCGAAAAGCCAAGATCGGGTGAAAAGCAGGCTGGGATCAGCAGCTGGGAAGCCTCGGGCTTGCCTGGACGACGTGACCAACATTTGATCTTCAGAATTTTCTACAGGAGAAAACCAGAAGTACGTAATGTCAATTTGGGCTTGAATACTTTTATCTTTTTTGAAGTGCTTGCTAAAGCTCCGGGTCGCTGCCATTTGAATGCTAAGGAGAATGAAGGTTGTTTGGCCCGGGGCTACGTACTGCCAGTGACTCTATGATGCCTTGTCAGTCTGGCCATCTGCTATTAATGGAGGTAACCATTGAAACTCACTGGCTTGAGTATGTGGATCATTGGCGAGTGAGTCTAACTGCTGTGGATGGACAGACAGCAATTCATTAAGTGATAATTTGATCGAGTCAAATTAGCTTTATTTTTATAAACACGATTTGCTCAACTTGCCTTTAACAAGAGATGATAAGGTTACCTGGTGTTAATAAAACGGGGTGAAAGTTAGAGGTTTAGGAAATCGTTCAACCTCAGTATATTTTCCCACCGCTTTTAAATAAATAGTTTTCTTTTGTGTCATTTTAGGTTTTATATGACAAAAAAGCGCGAGTTTGGAAATTTTCTTTTACTTGTTTTTAAAGAAAAAAATCCGCAATAGTCGGCAGGATTTAAAAAAAATCATCTCCGGACCGAAAGCGCTCGATATTTAAGCCGTATTTTAAGGTGCACTTGTAATAATCGGCTTGTGCGCTTTGCTTCCTGAGTTTAGGCAGCGAGCCGAGCAAGATCGACATCAGCCTCACACACCGTCTAACCTGCAGCATGGATCTATATATTCTATTAATAATGTAACTTTATTTCGGGGCTGTATTTAGTGGACAGTTTTATTTATATATTGCAGCTAGTTTTCTGTTCAACCGGCACCTTTTTTGCCAGCGATCGAAGTGAGAAAAATTTCGCTTGTAAATATATAATATTTAAAAGTCATCACTGAAATTACAGTTATTTAGCCAAAAGGTGTAGATCATACAATGAGGAGGATTGCTTTAAAACTGTGATCCTGTTTCATAAATGGTCTCTTGTTAAAAACACAGGACCGGGGCAAAGGAACATTGATGGAACATCTCTACTGTCCTTACTCCTTCTGCATACTGTTGTTTGGTCAGAATAAATTAGTCGCAACTTTTACGAAATGTTCTTAACGTTGAAAAAATACGTAAAGGAGATAGATATGGTTCTTCAGGTAATTTAAGTCAAATGATAAAATATTCAAAAAAATGATAAACTACTGTTCATTTAAGAATGATGTAGAACGAGGCAGAAGAGCAGTTAACAATTTGGAGTTTATTTCCTCATACTGTTTTGCCTTTAAACTAACAGTCATTATTTTAATAACTGTTTTAGTTGCCATCAAATCATGCTTTTTGATTTCATCGCTAGCTTTTGTTAATCAACTAACAATGTATTTTAGATAGAGTGTCTTAGTTTCTACCATTCTCGTGCCAGCTGAGGTTAAAACAGATTGAGCCAATTACATGTTGCACTTTCTGACCACTGCATCTGAGGTTTTTAGTGTATATACTTTAGATGTTTTGTTTCCATGGGTATATTTCCTATATTTTGATGTTGGTCACAATGTTTTTAAGAAAGTTCTAATAAGTGGCCTACATTATGATGGTCAATGCTTATATTAATGCTGTAATTCTTCTAGTTTTCATACAGTGCTTTAATTATGATTATAAGCAGTGGAGGGCGTTTATCCTTTATTTTGCTGCAATGGATTCTATGGGTCCAAAATGCAATTTATTTTAATTTTTTCCAGACTCCTGATGGTGATGCCCCTGAATTGTTGGAGTGATTGCAGGAGGCCAACTTGCTTAAAAGCAAAATACTACAGATGCTAGAAATCTGAAATAAAAACAGAAAGTGCTGGAAATACTCATCAGGTCTGGCAGCATCTGTGGGGAGAGAAGCAGAGTTAACGTTTCAGGTCACTGACTGATGAAAGGTCACTGACCTGAAACATTAACTCTGTTCCTCTCTCCACAGATGCTGCCAGACCTGCTGAGTATCTTCAGTACTTTCTGTTTTTATTTAAGGCCAACCTGCTTGTTGATTTCAGTCCTCTCAAATGTAGGGAGAATTCTGGCTCTGCTTGGTGCCTTATTTTGATAACTTAGTGGAGATCAGGAACTTACCATGCAGGAAATCCTAGACTTGAAGCTTCAGCTTAATATTTGTGCCCACCATCTGTCACTTTAAAAAAAAAAAAAAAATTGGATTTGTTCCTTAATTTCAGAAATACCATTGTCTCTATTTTCTTTTGAAAGTTTTTGGAGCATTGTTTATTATTAACTTTGCTAACAATGTATGCATCAGGTGCTTGTTATTTTGCTAATGTTTTCACAATGTTATCAAACAGCTAACTTGATTTATGCTGGTAGTGATCTTTGAGTAATGCCTGGCCATTCTAGAGTAAGGACAGACAGAGGCTGCAGGCCCTGTCGTGTATACCGGAAAATTTAGAGGTTGAGACACAGGGATCAAACACTGCTTTTTTTCCCCAAACATATACTTTATTCAGAAAACTTTGCAAACATACATAACAAAACAGTTCAAATTTCACATTTTGGAAAGTTCAATAGAGATCAGATTTCTTCGATACCTCAGTTCTTGACATTCCATTTTAAATGCAATTACATGGTAAAAAAACATTTTGGTGTATACAGCCGGAGCAGTTTTACACAGGTTCCAGCCCCTCTGTTCACTATGGCGGAAGGTCCTTACACAGTGACCTTTCCCCGTTGAGCCTTTGAGGTGGCTGCCCAAAGTTTTAGTGCATCCCTCAGTACGTGGACCTGGATCTTGGAATGTTCCAGTCTGCAACACTCTGTCGTGGACAACTCTTTTCTCTGGAAGACCAGCAGGTTTCAGGCAGACCAAAGTGCGCCTTTCACCAAGTTGATGGTCCTCTAGCAACCGTTGTTTATCTTGATGTGCGTCCCTGGGGCACAGAGTCCTGTGTAGCAGAGCTGCTTGGGATGAACCTTGACAAAAACCACTGCATCCCTCTCCACACCTGCTTTGCTAAGGCACGTTCCAGAAGGAGGTGGGCAACAGTCTCTTCCCCACCACAGCCACCTCAAGGGCAGTGAGATTCCGGCCGTGCAGGAAGGATCTGATGGGGGAGGGCCCTTCTCACCACCAACCAAGCTACGTCTTGGTGCTTCTTTGAAAGTTTTGGCGATGAGCCATTCTGCCAGCTGACTTTGGCAGTCTGCTCGGGGAACCATTCAACAAGATCCGCCATCTCCTTTTCCTGTAGGGCCTGGAGGACATTCCGTGCAGACTACTGCCTGATGGATTGGTGGTCAAAGGTGTTTTCCTGCACAAACTTTTCCACGAAGGATAGGTGGTAGGGGACGGTCCAACTGAATGGAACGTTCCTTGGCAATGTCGCCAGACCCATCCTTCGCAACACCAGGATTAGATAGAACCTCAGCACATAGTGACACTTGGTGTTCGCGTACTGGGGTTCGACGCACAGCTTGATGCAGCCGCACACAAAGTTGGCCATCAGGATGAGGGCGATGTTGGGTATGAATCAAGCACTGCTAAGTTTATTAAGGATTACATGAACATAGGCAGAAACAACATCCCAGAGCATATGCTGTGCTTTACCATAGAAGATCACACATTACAGTCATTGCGTTCAACTTTCTAGATCCCTTCTTTGTGTTTCATCTTCTAATTCTGTGTTCTACTCTTGCTTATTTTTATATTCACCACATAAATTCCATAACTTCTATTAATTCTGCACCAACTTGTACCAGCCTTTATCAAGAAGTTACAGGCTGTCTGAGCATCTTTGGTCTCCGCTAAAGGAAGTTGCTGGTATCTAGGTTAAGCAAAGGATGTAATGTACCCTATTATCATTGCACTACAGATAAGTTAGACTGCTAAGCATGAGTGAATTTGTGAAACAGTTCAGAATTACATAAAATCAACTTTGCTTGGGCTGCTCGTGACCTCTGTGAAGACTGTCACTGTCAGCAAAATTTAGAAAGTTTTTAGTCCTAGCGTTTGATACAAAATGGATTCCTCACTTGCTTTGCATCCCTTAACAATAGCTTCAAGGACTTTATATTTGCCACTGTTATACCCTTTCTGGTTAGGAAGCTGGGTATAGACTGCTTTGCTTTCAGGGAATTTGCCGATATCATTCCTCTCCATTACTTCTACATGCCAATTTTGCTCCCTGCCTTATGAAAGCCCAAAAGTTATTTGCTGCTCAGTACTGATGTCCTTATGGCATGTATGACAGTAAAGGCTGATAATTTGATCTTGCATCTTTCAGTCCACGGCTGCTCACAGGTTGCCAGTTCTCCTCAGCTGACAAGACATTGTGGGGAATTTATGAACATAAAAATGATGGGCAGGAAAAGACCATGATTCATGACTTGAAGGACATTTTTTTCATGGTTAGGAAAATGGCTGAATGGCATGAGACCGAGTGAAGGGATAATGGGCAGGTACTCTAATTGATGGGCTGTGACCCATGGTGGTGTCTCAAACGGATCTGTGTTGGGGCCTCAAATATTCACCGTACTTATTAACTACTTAGATGATGGGACAGAAAGCCACATAACCAACTTTTTGTAAGATGTGATTTCTGCCCAAGGCAAGAACTAGTTCAGTTCCCTTTTGAAGGCATGTAGAGATTTCCACTAAACCAAAGAAAGATATTATGGTTGGGTGACTAAAAGCTTTGTCAAAGAAATAGGTTTTAAGGAGTGTCTTAAAGGAGGGGAGAGAAGTGGAGAGGTTTATGGAGGCAAAATCCAAAACCTGGGGTTCAGGTTGGTGAAGACAAAGCACAAGAGGCTGTCATTGGAGGAATGCAGTGCTCCTGGAGGATTGTGGGGTTGAAGAAGGTTACAGTTATAGGGAGGGGTGAATCCATGGAGGGATTTCAACACGAGGATAAGAATTTTATAATTGATTTGTGGGCCAGTAACAAATGTAGGTCAATGAGCACATGGGGTGATAGTGAACACAATGTAGTGCAGACAGCAGCATTTTGGATGAGCTCAAATTTAATAGAGGGTGGAAGACGGGAGGCCTGCCAGGAGGGTATGGGAATATCATGTCTGGAGGTAACAAAAGCAGATAAACTGAGGCACGGAGGGAGACAGGCAATGCTATTATAGAGATGGAAGAAGGCAGTCTTTGTGACCGAGAGGATATGTAGTCGGAAACTTGGATTACGGTCAAATATGATGCGGAGTTTTAAGTTTTATAAGTAACAGTGAAATATTGCTCATGTTACAAGGGCCATTTCTTGTTTGTTTGAGTATATTTGTACTGTACATCAGCAGATGTGGATTGTTGAGCAGTTCTGGTCTGTTAAAAAGCTCCAGTGCTAAATCCAAACCTTGATGTCACAGTGGGATTTTTCACATTTAGAAAGTGATGGCAGAAATGCCTTCCTCAATGCTCAGAGAAATAAATGTTTGGCTTCTTGTACTGTCTATTACCATTAACCTCTTTTTAGTAAATATACTGCTGCTTGCCCATCCCACTATTGTGCTCAGGATTTAGGCTGTGTGAAGCTTGATTAACTGCAGAGGCTGCTCTGCCAGATTTGAAAACCTCCAATGAAGCCAGCAGGATGTCTTTCCACATATTGCCATTCTTCTTCAGCTGTTCAAGTAATTCTTTGCAAAAAGCTGTGATTGATTGGTCTGTGAAGAGTACATGTGGTACAGATGGGAAAAGCTTTCAATGTGTGCTAATTAATGAGGTCAGGTTTACATCTTCTGGATGAGCCATTTTATTCAATCATGCAGGCAAGAAGTGTGCAGAGACATTTTGTATTCATTATGAAGAGACACAAAGAAACCAGCAGCATTGTTATAGTAGTAAAAAGGGAAATAAAAATATGCTGTAAAATTTCATGTAAATGTAATGCTGCAAATTCTGTTGAAGACTAACGAGCATGTCATGTTATGGAAGTACTACGACAGATTGCTTAACGAGTACAACGCTTCTGAGATGATCACAACAGACCTAATGTGTGATCACTTCCAAGACGAGAACCTTTTAACAACTGACATTTCCCAGGAGAGTGAAGAAAAATATCAGTAATTTTCTGACTGGTTTGAATATTGTGGCAAGTACAGTACTGTACTAGGAGTTTGATTGTGGGCAAGTTATAAATATGTAACTGATTTACTGCATTGCTTCATGGTTTATTGGGAAAGATATCTCCCAAAATACTCTTCAACTACAGGTGTTGTGTTAGTTACATAACAGTTGAGTTCTCGGCTTATCAAATAACTTGCACTTCTTGCATTCAAATCAGTATTGGATTAAATCTGAACTGCTGCGCTAAAGAGCTTCTAGTGGAGAATTTTTTTTTTAGCTGTTCACTGATTAAATGTTTGATTATCTCTAACCAATCAATGTTTCAGTGCTTTTTAAGTCCTTTAGGAAACAGTATCTTTTTTCATTCTTTGTATTATTAGTAGAATGACAAATTGCAACATGTTGAAAAACATGTTAAGTGGATGCAAGTAACCTGAATTAAAGATGCATGACCCCACCATTTTAAAGTAAAATCTCGGGCATAGTCATAAAATGAAAAAAGTTTAATTCGAAAGTTGTCATAAAGCAAGTAGCATTTTATTCATGGTTCAATAGATTGTGCCTGCCTAGTGTCCTGGAAGAAAAACGAATTTTATACTGAGTGTAAATATCAGAGTTAATTGAGGAGTGGGAGTGATTGTGAAAGATGATTTCTGACAATACTTGATCTTGTCAGTTAACTGCCCTATGTATGGACCCAAGATGATTAAGCTTTTGTGCTTGTGCCTAGGGAGACGTGATTTCAAAACCTAAAATCTTCAAAATGTAAAGTTTTTTTCTCTTTTTGTTTGTCCAGCTCTGAATATGTCTTATGTACTTGGTGGGGTGGGGGGGGGGGGGTGCAATATCTGATGGTGTCATATGCCTTTAGTGTGCAAATATCTCTTACTTCCAGCAAAGATATTTGATTTTTTTTCTGCATTATTTTGTAAATAGCTCCAACCTTTTAGTTAATCCCTGAATTATTTCTTTCTTGTTTTATAAGTGCTGCAAACCTTAAGTCATTACTTTGTTTGACTTCTAGTTGTGTCCCTTTCTTTTTCTTGATTTTGTGCCTCTTTCATTTTGAGTTCTATTTTTGTTCTCCATTGTTTGAGTACTGCTTATTGTCTTGGCGTTTTTTATATTCTAAATGTCTGCTGAAATAGCTTATTTAAAACAAGGGGGTTCCACTGTAATATGCCAGGGATAAGAGATCACATTTACTTTGGTTTCTTGGTCAGCATTAAGCTCAATGCTGGATGTTAAATTCCAGCCATGGTATTCAAAATCAATTTTAGAATTTAAGGGGTTTCAACAATGTTCTGTTCAGATTAATGGAAGTTCTAAAGCCCGTTAATTAAGCAATCATTCTTGTACCTGCCAAGATGACTGCTGAGCTATTGTTGCTTTACTGAGTCTTCCTCTGGTAAAGTGTGCATTGCCACTGTCTATCCATCTGTATTTGGCTTATGTTTTAAAGTAACATTGAGCAGATTTGTGTTTTTTTTAAAATAAAAAATCTTTACAAATGTATTGTTGTAAGCAGGTATATTTTTTACAAAATCCAAAGCAAAAGCTTTTGTGTCTCAGTAATCCTTTTAACATTATAACCATGTTACCACCAAATTAATGCCAATTGCAAACTCATAATCTTTCTAGGATCTTTAAATCAAACAATTCTGAATTAAAGCAGAAATCAAAATCCAAACCATATAATAGGATAGAGGCACATTTACCCAACCTTATAATATGTAAAATTCTTCATCATTTTTGAGAATATATAAACCTAGAGGGAGAGCTGGAAATGGTAGGTTAAAACTTGAAAGTGAAGCTGTGTGGAAAAAGTCTGGTTAAGTCTCCCTGTCACTCTACCATTACAGTAATTATTTACCATAAATATTTAAATAAAATGTTTCTATATTTAAATGTTTTGTTTGTGTGGATTTGAGGGAGTATATTTTGATAGGTTTTTTGTACAATAGGATTGGAGTGCGTATCCAGACATTGTGCTTTGTGTGTGTGATGTTCATTATGGAGATTTAATAATTGTCATGTAATTACTGTTGATTTACTGAAAAATAAGCTGCAGGTGATTACTGAGAAAATCTTTGTAAACAGATGAGCAATAAATTCTTGCAATTTTTCAAACCATTACACTGTTCATACAGACTGATTATACTACTATATTGGGCAAAATAATATTGTTAATTTTGAAGCCAGGATAAAATCATTATAATTGGAAATTGGCTGAATCAGTGCTTTATCTTATTTCCTTCCTGTTTTCCTGCCACTTATTTCACTGTGGAATCATTTGAACAAGGTCAGTCTGTCGGTTCAGCCCTCACTGACGTTCACCAAAACTCCAATAATTTTCTTATAGTAGCTTGGCTCAGGAGGAAAATTGCCTCTAACATTCTGGACTCTTTGCTAAACTTTAGCATGCTCATGAAATGTTTTTAATATGAATTAAGCTTATCCCTAACATTGTCGGCTTCGAGCATCATGCCTCCTTGTTGGTCAGGTTGTAGATCAATGCTATATGCAATTAATTGGCATCTATCAAATATAAACTAATGCAAATAGATTTATAGTTGCACATATTACGCATCTATTATATATCCAAAGCTATTTGGAATCTTTAAAAACACTGATTTATTGTTATATTTTGCTTGTTTGGTATACAAGGATCTAGTTTCAAAATGGCTTCATTGTGTAGCGTCATAACATTCCTATTATATCCCTCCTCGTATTTGTGTATATATTCTTAGAACCTTAAAATGTAGTTCTAGTATTGCCAAATACAGTGTGCACAAGCCAGCTGTAATATTTAACCTGTGAGTTACTGATGTACTTTTCAATTTCAAAATGCACATCTTTATTGATTTATAATTCTCAAACTAATTTCCTAGATTTTTCTAGTGGTGTGCATAATGCAGAATTATAGAAATGTATATAATTAAACAACATTACAATAGCATTGTTTGAAGAAAATCATACTAATCTTCAGTTATACGGTATCTTGATGTTTTTGGTTAATACTCTGTTTAATCTAATATTTTGAGCATGATTCTATTAAAGATTAAAGTAAACAGTTAATTTTATAAATGCTAAAATAAAAGCAAAATACTGCGGATGCTGGAAATCTGAAACAAAAACAAGAAATGCTGGATTCACTCAGCAGGTCTGGCAGCATCTGTGGAAAGAGAAGCAGAGTTAACGTTTCGGGTCAGTGACCCGAAACGTTAACTCTGCTTCTCTTTCCACAGATGCTGCCAGACCTGCTGAGTGAATCCAGCATTTCTAATTTTATAAATGCATTCTTTTTAGTTGCATTGAGCACTCTAGCTGTAGAATCAATGTGAATGTGGTTTGGCTTTGCACCAATACTGCAGTTAGTGTAAATGCAGTCTGAATGTGGCATTAGGCCCAACCAGACACTTGAAGAAAGCTGAATGAGATTCTCTGAAAGAGGGAGCCTTACTCTGCTTGACTTTGAAATCATTAGGGCCTTGGCACCTGATTTGCACACACATTGAACATTATTGACCGAGAGGGAGAACAGCAGTGGGAGATATCTAAAAAGGTGATCAATAGAGTTCAGGAGAGATATATTCTGCTAAAAGGAACAACAAGCTAACCGTGAATGAAACACCATTAGTGAATAAAGAGATAAGGTCAACATTTTAACGAAAGAAAAAGTTATACACTAAGTACATAAACAATAAAGGAGAGAATGACAGAAGGGAGAAAAAAGATATTAGGAAAGAAGTGAAATAATTAGGGAAGCAAAGAGGAACTATGAAATTAAATTATCAAGGAATATAAAAAGAAATAGTCAAGTATTCTACTGACAGAAATAACAATAGAAAAATCAGGATTTGGACAGGGCTACAAATGAATGCACAAGCTCAGTATTGTCAACAAAATGACAGAAATATTGAATAGTTACTTTGCCTCCATGTTTACCAGAGGCTAACTGGATGGACATGACGTTAGAAGAGGGGATCAAAAATGATATAGTGACATTTAAGAAAAAAAAAGGGGAAATAATTGATAAGGTAAACAAACTTGGAGAAACTAAAACCTTTTGTCTGGATGGCAGAAACACTATTAAATATATAAAATTTCATTAGAAAAGGGAATACTGCCAGAGGACTGGTGGGCAGCTAATGTTATTTCTATATTTAAAAAGGAAGTTAGAACAAATCCCAGCAACTATAGGCCAGTTTGCTTAATGTCTGTGGTAGGAAAGATTGTGGTATCTTTACTCAAAGGTGTAATGAAAAATATCTAGCAACTGAAATTATAAGAGTAGTCAGCACGGATTTCAAAAGGGCAGGTCATGCTTGGACAACCTTATTGAATTCTTTGAAGAAATAACAGAGTAGACAAGAGCAATGCAATAGATGTAGTAAATTTGGATTTTCAAGAGACCTTTGATAAGGTACATCATGACTTTGGAATCTGAAGTGCAGTTTCAAAATTTGTGGATGACACCAATTTAGGGGGTGTATTATTAATGCTGAAGGAAAATGTAACAAAATCTGAGAAGACATTAATAAACCAGAAAAATGGTGTGTAATTGGCAAATTTATTTCAATGTAGATAAGTGTGAGGTGGTGCATTTCAGTAGGTAACAGAAGGAGGCCACATATTGCATGGATAATGAGAGTCTAAATGGTATAGAGAAGCAAAGGGACTTAGGGGTACAGGCACACAAATCACGAAAGTAATGATGCAGATTAATAAAGCCATATACAAGCAAACCAAGCACTGGGGTTCATTTCTAGAGAAATAAAATTGAAAAGCAGGGAAGTTACATTGAACATGTATAGAGTCTTGGTTAGACTATACATGGCGTACTTCGCGCAGTTAGGAACTGTGGGCGGCACAGTGGCGCAGTGGTTAGCACTGCAGCCTCACAGCTCCAGGGACCCGGGTTCGATTCTGGGTACTGCCTGTGTGGAGTTTGCAAGTTCTCCCTGTGTCTGTGTGGGTTTTCGCCGGGTGCTCCGGTTTCCTTCCACAGCCAAAGACTTGCAGGTGATAGGTAAATTGCCCCTAGTGTAGGTAGATGGTAGGGAATATGGGATTACTGTAGGGTTAGTATAAATGGGTGGTTGTTGGGCAGCACAGACTCTGTGGGCCGAAGGGCCTGTTTCAGTGCTGTATCTCTAAATAAATAAGATAAATAAGAGCAGGAGTAGACCATACAGCCCCTCGAGCCTACTCCACCATTCAATACGATCATGACTGATGTTCTACCTCAACTTCACTTTTCTGCCTGCTCCCCGTATCCCTTGATTCTCTGAGAGATCAAAAATCTATCAATCTTAGTCTTGAATCTACTCAACGATGGAACATCCACAGCCCTTTGGGGTAGGGAATTCCAAAGATTCACAACTTCTTGAATGAAGAAATTTCTCCTCATCTCAGCCCTGAATGATCGACCCTTTATCCTCAGTGTCTACCCTGACAAGCTCCTTCAGAATCTTTGTATGTTTCAATGGGATCATCTATCTTTCTCTAAACTCCAGAAAGTATAGGCCCAATTTACTCAGCCTCGCATCATAGGACAACCCTCTCATTTCAGGAATCAATCTAGTGAACCTTTGCTGTACTACCTCCAAGGCAAGTATATCCTTCTTCACTATGGAGACCAAAACTATGCACAGTACTCCAGGTATGGTCTCACCAAAGCCCTGTACTATTGTAGTAAGACTTCCTTATTCTTGTATTCCAATCCTCTTGCAATAAAGGCCAACGTGCTGTTTGCCTTCCTAATTGATTGCTGTACATGCATGCTAAATTTCTATGTTCCTT
>NW_027141649.1:0-66753 GCF_036365525.1 Heterodontus francisci | reverse complement strand
TAGACTCTGTGTTACTGAGTATTGGTGTTTATAGGACAGTGAGACTCTGTGTTACTGAGTATTGGTGTTTATAGGACAGTGAGACTCTGTGTTACTGAGTATTGGTGTTTATAGGACAGTGAGACTCTGTGTTACTGAGTATTGGTGTTTATCGGACAGTGAGACTCTGTGTTACTGAGTATTGGTGTTTACAGGACAGTGAGACTCTGTGTTACTGAGTATTGGTGTTTATCGGACAGTGAGACTCTGTGTTACTGAGTATTGGTGTTTATAGGACAGTGAGACTCTGTGTTACTGAGTATTGGTGTTTATAGGACAGTGAGACTCTGTGTTACTGAGTATTGGGGTTTATAGGACAGTGAGACTCTGTGTTACTGAGTATTGGTGTTTATAGGACAGTGAGACTCTGTGTTACTGAGTATTGGTGTTTATCGGACAGTGAGACTCTGTGTTACTGAGTATTGGTGTTTATAGGACAGTGAGACTCTGTGTTACTGAGTATTGGTGTTTATCGGACAGTGAGACTCTGTGTTACTGAGTATTGGTGTTTATCGGACAGTGAGACTCTGTGTTACTGAGTATTGGTGTTTATCGGACAGTGAGACTCTGTGTTACTGAGTATTGGTGTTTATCGGACAGTGAGACTCTGTGTTACTGAGTATTGGTGTTTACAGGACAGTGAGACTCTGTGTTACTGAGTATTGGTGTTTATCGGACAGTGAGACTCTGTGTTATTGAGTATTGGTGTTTATCGGACAGTGAGACTTTGTGTTACTGAGTATTGGTGTTTATTGGACAGTGAGACTCTGTTACTGAGTATTGGTGTTTATAGGACAGTGAGACTCTGTGTTACTGAGTATTGGTGTTTATAGGACAGTGAGACTCTGTGTTACTGAGTATTGGTGTTTATAGGACAGTGAGACTCTGTGTTACTGAGTATTGGTGTTTATCGGACAGTGAGACTCTGTGTTACTGAGTATTGGTGTTTATAGGACAGTGAGACTCTGTGTTACTGAGTATTGGTGTTTATAGGACAGTGAGACTCTGTGTTACTGAGTATTGGTGTTTATAGGACAGTGAGACTCTGTGTTATTGAGTATTGGTGTTTATAGGACAGTGAGACTCTGTGTTACTGAGTATTGGTGTTTACAGGACAGTGAGACTCTGTGTTACTGAGTATTGGTGTTTATAGGACAGTGAGACTCTGTGTTACTGAGTATTGGTGTTTATAGGACAGTGAGACTCTGTGTTATTGAGTATTGGTGTTTATAGGACAGTGAGACTCTGTGTTACTGAGTATTGGTGTTTACAGGACAGTGAGACTCTGTGTTACTGAGTATTGGTGTTTATTGGACAGTGAGACTCTGTGTTACTGAGTATTGGTGTTTATAGGACAGTGAGACTCTGTGTTACTGAGTATTGGTGTTTATCGGACAGTGAGACTCTGTGTTACTGAGTATTGGTGTTTATCGGACAGTGAGACTTTGTGTTACTGAGTATTGGTGTTTATTGGACAGTGAGACTCTGTTACTGAGTATTGGTGTTTATAGGACAGTGAGACTCTGTGTTACTGAGTATTGGTGTTTATAGGACAGTGAGACTCTGTGTTACTGAGTATTGGTGTTTATAGGACAGTGAGACTCTGTGTTACTGAGTATTGGTGTTTATCGGACAGTGAGACTCTGTGTTACTGAGTATTGGTGTTTATAGGACAGTGAGACTCTGTGTTACTGAGTATTGGTGTTTATAGGACAGTGAGACTCTGTGTTACTGAGTATTGGTGTTTATAGGACAGTGAGACTCTGTGTTACTGAGTATTGGTGTTTATCGGACAGTGAGACTCTGTGTTACTGAGTATTGGTGTTTATCGGACAGTGAGACTCTGTGTTACTGAGTATTGGTGTTTACAGGACAGTGAGACTCTGTGTTACTGAGTATTGGTGTTTATCGGACAGTGAGACTCTGTGTTACTGAGTATTGGTGTTTATAGGACAGTGAGACTCTGTGTTACTGAGTATTGGTGTTTATAGGACAGTGAGACTCTGTGTTACTGAGTATTGGGGTTTATAGGACAGTGAGACTCTGTGTTACTGAGTATTGGTGTTTATAGGACAGTGAGACTCTGTGTTACTGAGTATTGGTGTTTATCGGACAGTGAGACTCTGTGTTACTGAGTATTGGTGTTTATAGGACAGTGAGACTCTGTGTTACTGAGTATTGGTGTTTATCGGACAGTGAGACTCTGTGTTACTGAGTATTGGTGTTTATCGGACAGTGAGACTCTGTGTTACTGAGTATTGGTGTTTATCGGACAGTGAGACTCTGTGTTACTGAGTATTGGTGTTTATAGGACAGTGAGACTCTGTGTTACTGAGTATTGGTGTTTATAGGACAGTGAGACTCTGTGTTACTGAGTATTGGTGTTTATAGGACAGTGAGACTCTGTGTTACTGAGTATTGGGGTTTATAGGACAGTGAGACTCTGTGTTACTGAGTATTGGTGTTTATAGGACAGTGAGACTCTGTGTTACTGAGTATTGGTGTTTATAGGACAGTGAGACTCTGTGTTACTGAGTATTGGTGTTTATCGGACAGTGAGACTCTGTGTTACTGAGTATTGGTGTTTATCGGACAGTGAGACTCTGTGTTACTGAGTATTGGTGTTTACAGGACAGTGAGACTCTGTGTTACTGAGTATTGGTGTTTATAGGACAGTGAGACTCTGTGTTACTGAGTATTGGTGTTTACAGGACGGTGAGACTCTGTGTTACTGAGTATTGGTGTTTACAGGACAGTGAGACTCTGTGTTACTGAGTATTGGTGTTTATAGGACAGTGAGACTCTGTGTTACTGAGTATTGGTGTTTATTGGACAGTGAGACTCTGTGTTACTGAGTATTGGTGTTTATTGGACAGTGAGACTCTGTTACTGAGTATTGGTGTTTATCGGACAGTGAGACTCTGTGTTACTGAGTATTGGTGTTTATAGGACAGTGAGACTCTGTGTTACTGAGTATTGGTGTTTATAGGACAGTGAGACACTGTGGTACTGAGTATTGGTGTTTATAGGACAGTGAGACTCTGTGTTACTGAGTATTGGTGTTTATAGGACAGTGAGACTCTGTGTTACTGAGTATTGGTGTTTATCGGACAGTGAGACTCTGTGTTACTGAGTATTGGTGTTTATAGGACAGTGCGACTCTGTGTTACTGAGTATTGGTGTTTATAGGACAGTGAGACTCTGTGTTACTGAGTATTGGTGTTTATTGGACAGTGAGACTCTGTGGTACTGAGTATTGGTGTTTATAGGACAGTGAGACTCTGTGGTACTGAGTATTGGTGTTTATAGGACAGTGAGACTCTGTGTTACTGAGTATTGGTGTTTATTGGACAGTGAGACTCCATTACTGAGTATTGGTGTTTATTGGACAGTGAGACTCTGTGTTACTGAGTATTGGTGTTTATAGGACAGTGAGACTCTGTGTTACTGAGTATTGGGGTTTATAGGACAGTGAGACTCTGTGTTACTGAGTATTGGTGTTTATAGGACAGTGTGACTCTGTGTTACTGAGTATTGGTGTTTATAGGACAGTGAGACACTGTGTAACTGAGTATTGGTGTTTATAGGACAGTGAGACTCTGTGTTACTGAGTATTGGTGTTTATAGGACAGTGAGACTCTGTGTTACTGAGTATTGGTGTTTATCGGACAGTGAGACTCTGTGTTACTGAGTATTGGTGTTTATAGGACAGTGAGACTCTGTGTTACTGAGTATTGGTGTTTATTGGACAGTGAGACTCTGTTACTGAGTATTGGTGTTTATCGGACAGTGAGACTCTGTGTTACTGAGTATTGGTGTTTATCGGACAGTGAGACTCTGTTACTGAGTATTGGTGTTTATCGGACAGTGAGACTCTGTGTTACTGAGTATTGGTGTTTATAGGACAGTGAGACTCTGTGTTACTGAGTATTGGTGTTTACAGGACAGTGAGACTCTGTGTTACTGAGTATTGGTGTTTACAGGACAGTGAGACTCTGTGTTACTGAGTATTGGTGTTTACAGGACAGTGAGACTCTGTGTTACTGAGTATTGGTGTTTACAGGACAGTGAGACTCTGTGTTACTGAGTATTGGTGTTTATAGGACAGTGAGACTCTGTGTTACTGAGTATTGGTGTTTATTGGACAGTGAGACTCTGTGTTACTGAGTATTGGTGTTTATAGGACAGTGAGACTCTGTGTTACTGAGTATTGGTGTTTATAGGACAGTGAGAGTCTGTGTTACTGAGTATTGGTGTTTATAGGACAGTGAGACTCTGTTACTGAGTATTGATGTTTATAGGACAGTGAGACTCTGTGTTACTGAGTATTGGTGTTTATAGGACAGTGAGACTCTGTGTTACTGAGTATTGGTGTTTACAGGACAGTGAGACTCTGTGTTACTGAGTATTGGTGTTTACAGGACAGTGAGACTCTGTGTTACTGAGTATTGGTGTTTATAGGACAGTGAGACTCTGTGTTACTGAGTATTGGTGTTTATTGGACAGTGAGACTCTGTGTTACTGAGTATTGGTGTTTATAGGACAGTGAGACTCTGTGTTACTGAGTATTGGTGTTTATCGGACAGTGAGACTCTGTGTTACTGAGTATTGGTGTTTATAGGACAGTGAGACTCTGTGTTACTGAGTATTGGTGTTTATCGGACAGTGAGACTCTGTGTTACTGAGTATTGGTGTTTATCGGACAGTGAGACTCTGTTACTGAGTATTGGTGTTTATCGGACAGTGAGACTCTGTGTTACTGAGTATTGGTGTTTATAGGACAGTGAGACTCTGTGTTACTGAGTATTGGTGTTTATCGGACAGTGAGACTCTGTGTTACTGAGTATTGGTGTTTATCGGACAGTGAGACTCTGTGTTACTGAGTATTGGTGTTTCTCGGACAGTGAGACTCTGTGTTACTGAGTATTGGTGTTTATCGGACAGTGAGACTCTGTGTTACTGAGTATTGGTGTTTATCGGACAGTGAGACTCTGTGTTACTGAGTATTGGTGTTTACAGGACAGTGAGACTCTGTGTTACTGAGTATTGGTGTTTATCGGACAGTGAGACTCTGTGTTACTGAGTATTGGTGTTTATCGGACAGTGAGACTCTGTGTTACTGAGTATTGGTGTTTATAGGACAGTGAGACTCTGTGTTACTGAGTATTGGTGTTTATCGGACAGTGAGACTCTGTGTTACTGAGTATTGGTGTTTATCGGACAGTGAGACTCTGTGTTACTGAGTATTGGTGTTTATAGGACAGTGAGACTCTGTGTTACTGAGTATTGGTGTTTATAGGACAGTGAGACTCTGAGTTACTGAGTATTGGTGTTTATAGGACAGTGAGACTCTGTGTTACTGAGTATTGGTGTTTACAGGACAGTGAGACTCTGTGTTACTGAGTATTGGTGTTTATCGGACAGTGAGACTCTGTGTTACTGAGTATTGGTGTTTATAGGACAGTGAGACTCTGTGTTACTGAGTATTGGTGTTTATAGGACAGTGAGACTCTGTGTTACTGAGTATTGGTGTTTATCGGACAGTGAGACTCTGTGTTACTGAGTATTGGTGTTTATAGGACAGTGAGACTCTGTGTTACTGAGTATTGGTGTTTATCGGACAGTGAGACTCTGTGTTACTGAGTATTGGTGTTTATAGGACAGTGAGACTCTGTGTTACTGAGTATTGGTGTTTATAGGACAGTGAGACTCTGTGTTACTGAGTATTGGTGTTTATAGGACAGTGAGACTCTGTGTTACTGAGTATTGGTGTTTATAGGACAGTGAGACTCTGTGTTACTGAGTATTGGTGTTTATCGGACAGTGAGACTCTGTGTTACTGAGTATTGGTGTTTATAGGACAGTGAGACTCTGTGTTACTGAGTATTGGTGTTTATCGGACAGTGAGACTCTGTGTTACTGAGTATTGGTGTTTATAGGACAGTGAGACTCTGTGTTACTGAGTATTGGTGTTTATAGGACAGTGAGACTCTGTGTTACTGAGTATTGGTGTTTATAGGACAGTGAGACTCTGTGTTACTGAGTATTGGTGTTTATCGGACAGTGAGACTCTGTGTTACTGAGTATTGGTGTTTATCGGACAGTGAGACTCTGTGTGACTGAGTATTGGTGTTTATAGGACAGTGACACTCTGTGTTACTGAGTATTGGTGTTTATAGGACAGTGAGACTCTGTGTTACTGAGTATTGGGGTTTACAGGACAGTGAGACTCTGTGTTAGTGAGTATTGGGGTTTACAGGACAGTGAGACTCTGTGTTACTGAGTATTGGTGTTTATCGGACAGTGAGACTCTGTGTTACTGAGTATTGGTGTTTATCGGACAGTGAGACTCTGTGTGACTGAGTATTGGTGTTTATAGGACAGTGACACTCTGTGTTACTGAGTATTGGTGTTTATAGGACAGTGAGACTCTGTGTTACTGAGTATTGGGGTTTACAGGACAGTGAGACTCTGTGTTAGTGAGTATTGGGGTTTACAGGACAGTGAGACTCTGTGTTACTGAGTATTGGTGTTTATAGGACAGTGAGACTCTGTGTTACTGAGTATTGGTGTTTATCGGACAGTGAGACTCTGTGTTACTGAGTATTGGTGTTTATCGGACAGTGAGACTCTGTGTGACTGAGTATTGGTGTTTATAGGACAGTGACACTCTGTGTTACTGAGTATTGGTGTTTATAGGACAGTGAGACTCTGTGTTACTGAGTATTGGGGTTTACAGGACAGTGAGACTCTGTGTTAGTGAGTATTGGGGTTTACAGGACAGTGAGACTCTGTGTTACTGAGTATTGGTGTTTATCGGACAGTGAGACTCTGTGTTACTGAGTATTGGTGTTTATAGGACAGTGAGACTCTGTGTTATTGAGTATTGGTGTTTATAGGACAGTGAGACTCTGTTACTGAGTATTGGGGTTTACAGGACAGTGAGACTCTGTGTTACTGAGTATTGGTGTTTACAGGACAGTGAGACTCTGTGTTACTGAGTATTGGTGTTTACAGGACAGTGAGACTCTGTGTTACTGAGTATTGGTGTTTATGGGACAGTGAGACTCTGTGTTACTGAGTATTGGTGTTTATAGGACAGTGAGACTCTGTGTTACTGAGTATTGGTGTTTACAGGACAGTGAGACTCTGTGTTACTGAGTATTGGTGTTTACAGGACAGTGAGACTCTGTGTTACTGAGTATTGGGGTTTACAGGACAGTGAGACTCTGTGTTACTGAGTATTGGTGTTTACAGGACAGTGAGACTCTGTGTAACTGAGTATTGGTGTTTACAGGACAGTGAGACTCTGTGTTCCTGAGTATTGGTGTTTATCGGACAGTGAGACTCTGTGTTACTGAGTATTGGTGTTTATGGGACAGTGAGACTCTGTGTTACTGAGTATTGGTGTTTACAGGACAGTGAGACTCTGTGTTCCTGAGTATTGGTGTTTATGGGACAGTGAGACTCTGTGTTACTGAGTATTGGTGTTTACAGGACAGTGAGACTCTGTGTTCCTGAGTATTGGTGTTTATCGGACAGTGAGACTCTGTGTTACTGAGTATTGGTGTTTATAGGACAGTGAGACTCTGTGTTACTGAGTATTGGTGTTTGCAGGACAGTGAGACTCTCTGTTACTGAGTATTGGTGTTTATGGGACAGTGAGACTCTGTGTTACTGAGTATTGGTGTTTACAGGACAGTGAGACTCTGTGTTACTGAGTATTGGTGTTTATGGGACAGTGAGACTCTGTGTTACTGAGTATTGGGGTTTATCGGACAGTGAGACTCTGTGTTACTGAGTATTGGTGTTTATAGGACAGTGAGACTCTGTGTTACTGAGTATTGGTGTTTACAGTACAGTGAGACTCTGTGTTACTGAGTATTGGTGTTTATAGGACAGTGAGACTCTGTGTTGCTGAGTATTGGTGTTTACAGGACAGTGAGACTCTGTGTTACTGAGTATTGGGGTTTATAGGACAGTGAGACTCTGTGTTACTGAGTATTGGTGTTTACAGGACAGTGAGACTCTGTGTTATTGAGTATTGGTGTTTATAGGACAGTGAGACTCTGTGTTACTGAGTATTGGTGTTTATCGCACAGTGAGACTCTGTGTTAGAGTATTGGTGTTTATAGGACAGTGAGACTCTGTGTTACTGAGTATTGGTGTTTATCGGACAGTGAGACTCTGTGTTACTGAGTATTGGTGTTTATAGGACAGTGAGACTCTGTGTTACTGAGTATTGGTGTTTATAGGACAGTGAGACTCTGTGTTACTGAGTATTGGTGTTTACAGGACAGTGAGACTCTGTGTTACTGAGTATTGGTGTTTACAGGACAGTGAGACTCTGTGTTACTGAGTATTGGTGTTTACAGGACAGTGAGACTCTGTGTTACTGAGTATTGGTGTTTATAGGACAGTGAGACTCTGTGTTACTGAGTATTGGTGTTTATAGGACAGTGAGACTCTGTGTTACTGAGTATTGGTGTTTACAGGACAGTGAGACTCTGTGTTACTGAGTATTGGTGTTTATCGCACAGTGAGACTCTGTGTTACTGAGTATTGGGGTTTACAGGACAGTGAGACTCTGTGTTAGTGAGTATTGGGGTTTACAGGACAGTGAGACTCTGTGTTACTGAGTATTGGTGTTTATCGGACAGTGAGACTCTGTGTTACTGAGTATTGGTGTTTATAGGACAGTGAGACTCTGTGTTACTGAGTATTGGTGTTTATAGGACAGTGAGACTCTGTGTTACTGAGTATTGGTGTTTATCGGACAGTGAGACTCTGTGTTACTGAGTATTGGGGTTTACAGGACAGTGAGACTCTGTGTTACTGAGTATTGGTGTTTATCGGACAGTGAGACTCTGTGTTACTGAGTATTGGTGTTTACAGGACAGTGAGACTCTGTGTAACTGAGTATTGGTGTTTATCGGACAGTGAGACTCTGTGTTACTGAGTATTGCTGTTTACAGGACAGTGAGACTCTGTGTTACTGAGTATTGGTGTTGAAAGGACAGTGAGATTCTGTGTTACTGAGTATTGGTGTTTTTAGGACAGTGAGACTCTGTGTTACTGAGTATTGGTGTTTATAGGACAGTGAGACTCTGTGTTACTGAGTATTGGTGTTTGCAGGACAGTGAGGCTCTGTGTTACTGAGTATTGGTGTTTATAGGACAGTGAGACTCTGTGTTACTGAGTATTGGTGTTTATAGGACAGTGATAGTCTGTGTTATTGAGTATTGGTGTTTATTGGACAGTGAGACTCTGTGTTACTGAGTATTGGTGTTTATAGGACAGTGAGACTCTGTGTTACTGAGTATTGGTGTTTATAGGACAGTGAGACTCTGTGTTACTGAGTATTGGTGTTTATAGGACAGTGAGACTCTGTGTTACTGAGTATTGGGGTTTACAGGACAGTGAGACTCTGTGTTACTGAGTATTGGGGTTTACAGGACAGTGAGACTCTGTGTTACTGAGTATTGGTGTTTACAGGACAGTGAGACTCTGTTACTGAGTATTGGTGTTTATAGGACAGTGAGACTCTGTGTTACTGAGTATTGGTGTTTATAGGACAGTGAGACTCTGTGTTACTGAGTATTGGTGTTTATAGGACAGTGAGACTCTGTGTTACTGAGTATTGGGGTTTACAGGACAGTGAGACTCTGTGTTACTGAGTATTGGTGTTTACAGGACAGTGAGACTCTGTTACTGAGTATTGGTGTTTATAGGACAGTGAGACTCTGTGTTACTGAGTATTGGTGTTGAAAGGACAGTGAGATTCTGTGTTACTGAGTATTGGTGTTTTTAGGACAGTGAGACTCTGTGTTACTGAGTATTGGTGTTTATAGGACAGTGAGACTCTGTGTTACTGAGTATTGGTGTTTGCAGGACAGTGAGACTCTGTGTTACTGAGTATTGGTGTTTATAGGACAGTGAGACTCTGTGTTACTGAGTATTGGTGTTTATCGGACAGTGAGACTCTGTTACTGAGTATTGGTGTTTATCGGACAGTGAGAGTCTGTGTTACTGAGTATTGGTGTTTGTAGGACAGTGAGACTCTGTGTTACTGAGTATTGGTGTTTATAGGACAGTGAGACTCTGTGTTACTGAGTATTGGTGTTTGCAGGACAGTGAGACTCTGTGTTACTGAGTATTGGTGTTTACAGGACAGTGAGACTCTGTGTTACTGAGTATTGGTGTTTATAGGACAGTGAGACTCTGTGTTACTGAGTATTGGTGTTTATCGGACAGTGAGACTCTGTGTTACTGAGTATTGGTGTTTACAGGACAGTGAGACTCTGTGTTACTGAGTATTGGTGTTTATAGGACAGTGAGACTCTGTGTTACTGAGTATTGGTGTTTATAGGACAGTGAGACTCTGTGTTACTGAGTATTGGTGTTTGCAGGACAGTGAGACTCTGTGTTACTGAGTATTGGTGTTTATCGGACAGTGAGACTCTGTGTTACTGAGTATTGGTGTTTACAGGACAGTGAGACTCTGTGTTACTGAGTATTGGTGTTTATCGGACAGTGAGACTCTGTGTTACTGAGTATTGGTGTTTATCGGACAGTGAGACTCTGTGTTACTGAGTATTGGTGTTTACAGGACAGTGAGACTCTGTGTTACTGAGTATTGGTGTTTATCAGACAGTGAGACTCTGTGTTACTGAGTATTGGTGTTTATCGGACAGTGAGACTCTGTGTTACTGAGTATTGGTGTTTATAGGACAGTGAGACTCTGTGTTACTGAGTATTGGTGTTTATCGGACAGTGAGACTCTGTGTTACTGAGTATTGGTGTTTATCGGACAGTGAGACTCTGTGTTACTGAGTATTGGTGTTTATAGGACAGTGAGACTCTGTGTTACTGAGTATTGGTGTTTATAGGACAGTGAGACTCTGAGTTACTGAGTATTGGTGTTTATAGGACAGTGAGACTCTGTGTTACTGAGTATTGGTGTTTACAGGACAGTGAGACTCTGTGTTACTGAGTATTGGTGTTTATCGGACAGTGAGACTCTGTGTTACTGAGTATTGGTGTTTATAGGACAGTGAGACTCTGTGTTACTGAGTATTGGTGTTTATAGGACAGTGAGACTCTGTGTTACTGAGTATTGGTGTTTATCGGACAGTGAGACTCTGTGTTACTGAGTATTGGTGTTTATAGGACAGTGAGACTCTGTGTTACTGAGTATTGGTGTTTATCGGACAGTGAGACTCTGTGTTACTGAGTATTGGTGTTTATAGGACAGTGAGACTCTGTGTTACTGAGTATTGGTGTTTATAGGACAGTGAGACTCTGTGTTACTGAGTATTGGTGTTTATAGGACAGTGAGACTCTGTGTTACTGAGTATTGGTGTTTATAGGACAGTGAGACTCTGTGTTACTGAGTATTGGTGTTTATCGGACAGTGAGACTCTGTGTTACTGAGTATTGGTGTTTATAGGACAGTGAGACTCTGTGTTACTGAGTATTGGTGTTTATCGGACAGTGAGACTCTGTGTTACTGAGTATTGGTGTTTATAGGACAGTGAGACTCTGTGTTACTGAGTATTGGTGTTTATAGGACAGTGAGACTCTGTGTTACTGAGTATTGGTGTTTATAGGACAGTGAGACTCTGTGTTACTGAGTATTGGTGTTTATCGGACAGTGAGACTCTGTGTTACTGAGTATTGGTGTTTATCGGACAGTGAGACTCTGTGTGACTGAGTATTGGTGTTTATAGGACAGTGACACTCTGTGTTACTGAGTATTGGTGTTTATAGGACAGTGAGACTCTGTGTTACTGAGTATTGGGGTTTACAGGACAGTGAGACTCTGTGTTAGTGAGTATTGGGGTTTACAGGACAGTGAGACTCTGTGTTACTGAGTATTGGTGTTTATCGGACAGTGAGACTCTGTGTTACTGAGTATTGGTGTTTATAGGACAGTGAGACTCTGTGTTATTGAGTATTGGTGTTTATAGGACAGTGAGACTCTGTTACTGAGTATTGGGGTTTACAGGACAGTGAGACTCTGTGTTACTGAGTATTGGTGTTTACAGGACAGTGAGACTCTGTGTTACTGAGTATTGGTGTTTACAGGACAGTGAGACTCTGTGTTACTGAGTATTGGTGTTTATGGGACAGTGAGACTCTGTGTTACTGAGTATTGGTGTTTATAGGACAGTGAGACTCTGTGTTACTGAGTATTGGTGTTTACAGGACAGTGAGACTCTGTGTTACTGAGTATTGGTGTTTACAGGACAGTGAGACTCTGTGTTACTGAGTATTGGGGTTTACAGGACAGTGAGACTCTGTGTTACTGAGTATTGGTGTTTACAGGACAGTGAGACTCTGTGTAACTGAGTATTGGTGTTTACAGGACAGTGAGACTCTGTGTTCCTGAGTATTGGTGTTTATCGGACAGTGAGACTCTGTGTTACTGAGTATTGGTGTTTATGGGACAGTGAGACTCTGTGTTACTGAGTATTGGTGTTTACAGGACAGTGAGACTCTGTGTTCCTGAGTATTGGTGTTTATGGGACAGTGAGACTCTGTGTTACTGAGTATTGGTGTTTACAGGACAGTGAGACTCTGTGTTCCTGAGTATTGGTGTTTATCGGACAGTGAGACTCTGTGTTACTGAGTATTGGTGTTTATAGGACAGTGAGACTCTGTGTTACTGAGTATTGGTGTTTGCAGGACAGTGAGACTCTCTGTTACTGAGTATTGGTGTTTATGGGACAGTGAGACTCTGTGTTACTGAGTATTGGTGTTTACAGGACAGTGAGACTCTGTGTTACTGAGTATTGGTGTTTACAGGACAGTGAGACTCTGTGTTACTGAGTATTGGTGTTTACAGGACAGTGAGACTCTGTGTTACTGAGTATTGGTGTTTATAGGACAGTGAGACTCTGTGTTACTGAGTATTGGTGTTTATAGGACAGTGAGACTCTGTGTTACTGAGTATTGGTGTTTACAGGACAGTGAGACTCTGTGTTACTGAGTATTGGTGTTTATCGCACAGTGAGACTCTGTGTTACTGAGTATTGGGGTTTACAGGACAGTGAGACTCTGTGTTAGTGAGTATTGGGGTTTACAGGACAGTGAGACTCTGTGTTACTGAGTATTGGTGTTTATCGGACAGTGAGACTCTGTGTTACTGAGTATTGGTGTTTATAGGACAGTGAGACTCTGTGTTACTGAGTATTGGTGTTTATAGGACAGTGAGACTCTGTGTTACTGAGTATTGGTGTTTATCGGACAGTGAGACTCTGTGTTACTGAGTATTGGGGTTTACAGGACAGTGAGACTCTGTGTTACTGAGTATTGGTGTTTATCGGACAGTGAGACTCTGTGTTACTGAGTATTGGTGTTTACAGGACAGTGAGACTCTGTGTTACTGAGTATTGGTGTTTATAGGACAGTGAGACTCTGTGTAACTGAGTATTGGTGTTTATCGGACAGTGAGACTCTGTGTTACTGAGTATTGCTGTTTACAGGACAGTGAGACTCTGTGTTACTGAGTATTGGTGTTGAAAGGACAGTGAGATTCTGTGTTACTGAGTATTGGTGTTTTTAGGACAGTGAGACTCTGTGTTACTGAGTATTGGTGTTTATAGGACAGTGAGACTCTGTGTTACTGAGTATTGGTGTTTGCAGGACAGTGAGGCTCTGTGTTACTGAGTATTGGTGTTTATAGGACAGTGAGACTCTGTGTTACTGAGTATTGGTGTTTATAGGACAGTGATAGTCTGTGTTATTGAGTATTGGTGTTTATTGGACAGTGAGACTCTGTGTTACTGAGTATTGGTGTTTATAGGACAGTGAGACTCTGTGTTACTGAGTATTGGTGTTTATAGGACAGTGAGACTCTGTGTTACTGAGTATTGGTGTTTATAGGACAGTGAGACTCTGTGTTACTGAGTATTGGGGTTTACAGGACAGTGAGACTCTGTGTTACTGAGTATTGGTGTTTACAGGACAGTGAGACTCTGTTACTGAGTATTGGTGTTTATAGGACAGTGAGACTCTGTTACTGAGTATTGGTGTTTATAGGACAGTGAGACTCTGTGTTACTGAGTATTGGTGTTGAAAGGACAGTGAGATTCTGTGTTACTGAGTATTGGTGTTTTTAGGACAGTGAGACTCTGTGTTACTGAGTATTGGTGTTTATAGGACAGTGAGACTCTGTGTTACTGAGTATTGGTGTTTGCAGGACAGTGAGACTCTGTGTTACTGAGTATTGGTGTTTATAGGACAGTGAGACTCTGTGTTACTGAGTATTGGTGTTTATCGGACAGTGAGACTCTGTTACTGAGTATTGGTGTTTATCGGACAGTGAGAGTCTGTGTTACTGAGTATTGGTGTTTGTAGGACAGTGAGACTCTGTGTTACTGAGTATTGGTGTTTATAGGACAGTGAGACTCTGTGTTACTGAGTATTGGTGTTTGCAGGACAGTGAGACTCTGTGTTACTGAGTATTGGTGTTTACAGGACAGTGAGACTCTGTGTTACTGAGTATTGGTGTTTATAGGACAGTGAGACTCTGTGTTACTGAGTATTGGTGTTTATCGGACAGTGAGACTCTGTGTTACTGAGTATTGGTGTTTACAGGACAGTGAGACTCTGTGTTACTGAGTATTGGTGTTTATCGGACAGTGAGACTCTGTGTTACTGAGTATTGGTGTTTATAGGACAGTGAGACTCTGTGTTACTGAGTATTGGTGTTTGCAGGACAGTGAGACTCTGTGTTACTGAGTATTGGTGTTTATAGGACAGTGAGACTCTGTGTTACTGAGTATTGGTGTTTATCGGACAGTGAGACTCTGTGTTACTGAGTATTGGTGTTTATCGGACATTGAGAGTCTGTGTTACTGAGTATTGGTGTTTATAGGACAGTGAGACTCTGTGTTACTGAGTATTGGTGTTTATAGGACAGTGAGACTCTGTGTTACTGAGTATTGGTGTTTATAGGACAGTGAGACTCTGTGTTACTGAGTATTGGTGTTTGCAGGACAGTGAGACTCTGTGTTACTGAGTATTGGTGTTTATAGGACAGTGAGACTCTGTGTTACTGAGTATTGGTGTTTATAGGACAGTGAGACTCTGTGTTACTGAGTATTGGTGTTTATCGGACAGTGAGACTCTGTGTTACTGAGTATTGGTGTTTACAGGACAGTGAGACTCTGTGTTACTGAGTATTGGTGTTTATCGGACAGTGAGACTCTGTGTTACTGAGTATTGGTGTTTATAGGACAGTGAGACTCTGTGTCACTGAGTATTGGTGTTTATAGGACAGTGAGACTCTGTGTTACTGAGTATTGGTGTTTATAGGACAGTGAGACTCTGTGTTACTGAGTATTGGTGTTTACAGGACAGTGAGACTCTGTGTTACTGAGTATTGGTGTTTACAGGACAGTGAGACTCTGTGTTACTGAGTATTGGTGTTTTTAGGACAGTGAGACTCTGTGTTATTGAGTATTGGTGTTTACCGGACAGTGAGACTCTGTGTTACTGAGTATTGGTGTTTACAGGACAGTGAGACTCTGTGTTACTGAGTATTGGTGTTTATCGGACAGTGAGACTCTGTGTTACTGAGTATTGGTGTTTATCGGACAGTGAGACTCTGTGTTACTGAGTATTGGTGTTTATCGGACAGTGAGACTCTGTGTTACTGAGTATTGGTGTTTATCGGACAGTGAGACTCTGTGTTACTGAGTATTGGTGTTTACAGGACAGTGAGACTCTGTGTTACTGAGTATTGGTGTTTATAGGACAGTGAGACTCTGTGTTACTGAGTATTGGTGTTTATAGGACAGTGAGACTCTGTGTCACTGAGTATTGGTGTTTATAGGACAGTGAGACTCTGTGTTACTGAGTATTGGTGTTTATAGGACAGTGAGACTCTGTGTTACTGAGTATTGGTGTTTACAGGACAGTGAGACTCTGTGTTACTGAGTATTGGTGTTTACAGGACAGTGAGACTCTGTGTTACTGAGTATTGGTGTTTTTAGGACAGTGAGACTCTGTGTTATTGAGTATTGGTGTTTACCGGACAGTGAGACTCTGTGTTACTGAGTATTGGTGTTTACAGGACAGTGAGACTCTGTGTTACTGAGTATTGGTGTTTATCGGACAGTGAGACTCTGTGTTACTGAGTATTGGTGTTTATCGGACAGTGAGACTCTGTGTTACTGAGTATTGGTGTTTATCGGACAGTGAGACTCTGTGTTACTGAGTATTGGTGTTTATCGGACAGTGAGACTCTGTGTTACTGAGTATTGGTGTTTATCGGACAGTGAGACTCTGTGTTACTGAGTATTGGTGTTTATCGGACAGGGAGACTCTGTGTTACTGAGTATTGGTGTTTATCGGACAGTGAGACTCTGTGTAACTGAGTATTGGTGTTTATCGGACAGTGAGACTCTGTGTTACTGAGTATTGCTGTTTACAGGACAGTGAGACTCTGTGTTACTGAGTATTGGTGTTGAAAGGACAGTGAGATTCTGTGTTACTGAGTATTGGTGTTTTTAGGACAGTGAGACTCTGTGTTACTGAGTATTGGTGTTTATAGGACAGTGAGACTCTGTGTTACTGAGTATTGGTGTTTGCAGGACAGTGAGACTCTGTGTTACTGAGTATTGGTGTTTATAGGACAGTGAGACTCTGTGTTACTGAGTATTGGTGTTTATAGGACAGTGAGAGTCTGTGTTACTGAGTATTGGTGTTTATAGGACAGTGAGACTCTGTGTTACTGAGTATTGGTGTTTATAGGACAGTGAGACTCTGTGTTACTGAGTATTGGTGTTTATAGGACAGTGAGACTCTGTGTTACTGAGTATTGGTGTTTGCAGGACAGTGAGACTCTGTGTTACTGAGTATTGGTGTTTGCAGGACAGTGAGACTCTGTGTTACTGAGTATTGGTGTTTACAGGACAGTGAGACTCTGTGTTACTGAGTATTGGTGTTTATAGGACAGTGAGACTCTGTGTTACTGAGTATTGGTGTTTATAGGACAGTGAGACTCTGTGTTACTGAGTATTGGTGTTTACAGGACAGTGAGACTCTGTGTTACTGAGTATTGGTGTTTATAGGACAGTGAGACTCTGTGTTACTGAGTATTGGTGTTTGCAGGACAGTGAGACTCTGTGTTACTGAGTATTGGGGTTTATAGGACAGTGAGACTCTGTTACTGAGTATTGGGGTTGATAGGACAGTGAGACTCTGTGTTACTGAGTATTGGTGTTTATATGACAGTGAGACTCTGTGTTACTGAGTATTGGTGTTTACAGGACAGTGAGACTCTGTGTTACTGAGTATTGGGGTTTATCGGACAGTGAGACTCTGTGTTACTGAGTATTGGTGTTTACTGGACAGTGAGACTCTGTGTTACTGAGTATTGGTGTTTATAGGACAGTGAGACTCTGTGTTACTGAGTATTGGTGTTTATGGGACAGTGAGACTCTGTGTTACTGAGTATTGGGGTTTATCGGACAGTGAGATTCTGTGTTACTGAGTATTGGTGTTTATAGGACAGTGAGACTCTGTGTTACTGAGTATTGGGGTTTACAGGACAGTGAGACTCTGTGTTACTGAGTATTGGTGTTTATGGGACAGTGAGACTCTGTGTTATTGAGTATTGGTGTTTATGGGACAGTGAGACTCTGTGTTACTGAGTATTGGTGTTTATAGGACAGTGAGACTCTGTGTTACTGAGTATTGGTGTTTATAGGACAGTGAGACTCTGTGTTACTGAGTATTGGTGTTTACAGGACAGTGAGACTCTGTGTTCCTGAGTATTGGTGTTTATCGGACAGTGAGACTCTGTGTTACTGAGTATTGGGGTTTACAGGACAGTGAGACTCTGTGTTACTGAGTATTGGGGTTTACAGGACAGTGTGACTCTGTGTTACTGAGTATTGGTGTTTACAGGACAGTGAGACTCTGTGTTACTGAGTATTGGTGTTTACAGGACAGTGAGACTCTGTGTTCCTGAGTATTGGTGTTTATCGGACAGTGAGACTCTGTGTTACTGAGTATTGGTGTTTATGGGACAGTGAGACTCTGTGTTACTGAGTATTGGTGTTTACAGGACAGTGAGACTCTGTGTTCCTGAGTATTGGTGTTTATCGGACAGTGAGACTCTGTGTTACTGAGTATTGGTGTTTATGGGACAGTGAGACTCTGTGTTACTGAGTATTGGTGTTTACAGGACAGTGAGACTCTGTGTTCCTGAGTATTGGTGTTTATGGGACAGTGAGACTCTGTGTTACTGAGTATTGGTGTTTACAGGACAGTGAGACTCTGTGTTCCTGAGTATTGGTGTTTATCGGACAGTGAGACTCTGTGTTACTGAGTATTGGTGTTTATAGGACAGTGAGACTCTGTGTTACTGAGTATTGGTGTTTGCAGGACAGTGAGACTCTCTGTTACTGAGTATTGGTGTTTATATGACAGTGAGACTCTCTGTTACTGAGTATTGGTGTTTATAGGACAGTGAGACTCTGTGTTACTGAGTATTGGTGTTTACAGGACAGTGAGACTCTGTGTTACTGAGTATTGGTGTTTATGGGACAGTGAGACTCTGTTACTGAGTATTGGGGTTTATCGGACAGTGAGACTCTGTGTTACTGAGTATTGGTGTTTATAGGACAGTGAGACTCTGTGTTACTGAGTATTGGTGTTTACAGTACAGTGAGACTCTGTGTTACTGAGTATTGGTGTTTATAGGACAGTGAGACTCTGTGTTGCTGAGTATTGGTGTTTACAGGACAGTGAGACTCTGTGTTACTGAGTATTGGGGTTTATAGGACAGTGAGACTCTGTGTTACTGAGTATTGGTGTTTACAGGACAGTGAGACTCTGTGTTATTGAGTATTGGTGTTTATAGGACAGTGAGACTCTGTGTTACTGAGTATTGGTGTTTATAGGACAGTGAGACTCTGTGTTACTGAGTATTGGTGTTTGCAGGACAGTGAGACTCTGTGTTACTGAGTATTGGTGTTTGCAGGACAGTGAGACTCTGTGTTACTGAGTATTGGTGTTTACAGGACAGTGAGACTCTGTGTTACTGAGTATTGGTGTTTATAGGACAGTGAGACTCTGTGTTACTGAGTATTGGTGTTTATAGGACAGTGAGACTCTGTGTTACTGAGTATTGGTGTTTACAGGACAGTGAGACTCTGTGTTACTGAGTATTGGTGTTTATAGGACAGTGAGACTCTGTGTTACTGAGTATTGGTGTTTGCAGGACAGTGAGACTCTGTGTTACTGAGTATTGGGGTTTATAGGACAGTGAGACTCTGTTACTGAGTATTGGGGTTGATAGGACAGTGAGACTCTGTGTTACTGAGTATTGGTGTTTATAGGACAGTGAGACTCTGTGTTACTGAGTATTGGTGTTTACAGGACAGTGAGACTCTGTGTTACTGAGTATTGGTGTTTATAGGACAGTGAGACTCTGTGTTACTGAGTATTGGTGTTTATAGGACAGTGAGACTCTGTGTTACTGAGTATTGGTGTTTATAGGACAGTGAGACTCTGTGTTACTGAGTATTGGAGTTTAGAGGACAGTGAGACTCTGTGTTCCTGAGTATTGGTGTTTATAGGACAGTGAGACTCTGTGTTACTGAGTATTGGTGTTTACAGGACAGTGAGACTCTGTGTTACTGAGTATTGGTGTTTACAGGACAGTGAGACTCTGTGTTACTGAGTATTGGTGTTTATAGGACAGTGAGACTCTGTGTTCCTGAGTATTGGTGTTTATCGGACAGTGAGACTCTGTGTTACTGAGTATTGGTGTTTATGGGACAGTGAGACTCTGTGTTACTGAGTATTGGTGTTTATAGGACAGTGAGACTCTGTGTTACTGAGTATTGGTGTTTACAGGACAGTGAGACTCTATGTTACTGAGTATTGGTGTTTACAGGACAGTGAGACTCTGTGTTACTGAGTATTGGGGTTTACAGGACAGTGAGACTCTGTGTTACTGAGTATTGGTGTTTACAGGACAGTGAGACTCTGTGTTCCTGAGTATTGGTGTTTATCGGACAGTGAGACTCTGTGTTACTGAGTATTGGTGTTTATGGGACAGTGAGACTCTGTGTTACTGAGTATTGGTGTTTACAGGACAGTGAGACTCTGTGTTCCTGAGTATTGGTGTTTACGGGACAGTGAGACTCTGTGTTACTGAGTATTGGTGTTTACAGGACAGTGAGACTCTGTGTTACTGAGTATTGGTGTTTACAGGACTGTGAGACTCTGTGTTACTGAGTATTGGTGTTTATAGGACAGTGAGACTCTGTGTTACTGAGTATTGGTGTTTACAGGACAGTGAGACTCTGTGTTACTGAGTATTGGTGTTTATAGGACAGTGAGACTCTGTGTTACTGAGTATTGGTGTTTATGGGACAGTGAGACTCTGTGTTACTGAGTATTGGTGTTTATCGGACAGTGAGACTCTGTGTTACTGAGTATTGGTGTTTATAGGACAGTGAGACTCTGTGTTACTGAGTATTGGGGTTTACAGGACAGTGAGACTCTGTGTTACTGAGTATTGGTGTTTATGGGACAGTGAGACTCTGTGTTATTGAGTATTGGTGTTTATAGGACAGTGAGACTCTGTGTTACTGAGTATTGGTGTTTATAGGACAGTGAGACTCTGTGTTACTGAGTATTGGTGTTTATAGGACAGTGAGACTCTGTGTTACTGAGTATTGGTGTTTACAGGACAGTGAGACTCTGTGTTACTGAGTATTGGGGTTTACAGGACAGTGAGACTCTCTGTTACTGAGTATTGGGGTTTACAGGACAGTGAGACTCTGTGTTACTGAGTATTGGTGTTTACAGGACAGTGAGACTCTGTGTTACTGAGTATTGGTGTTTACAGGACAGTGAGACTCTGTGTTCCTGAGTATTGGTGTTTATCGGACAGTGAGACTCTGTGTTACTGAGTATTGGAGTTTAGAGGACAGTGAGACTCTGTGTTCCTGAGTATTGGTGTTTATAGGACAGTGAGACTCTGTGTTACTGAGTATTGGTGTTTACAGGACAGTGAGACTCTGTGTTACTGAGTATTGGTGTTTACAGGACAGTGAGACTCTGTGTTACTGAGTATTGGTGTTTATAGGACAGTGAGACTCTGTGTTACTGAGTATTGGTGTTTATAGGACAGTGAGACTCTGTGTTACTGAGTATTGGTGTTTACAGGACAGTGAGACTCTGTGTTACTGAGTATTGGTGTTTACAGGACAGTGAGACTCTGTGTTACTGAGTATTGGTGTTTACAGGACAGTGAGACTCTGTGTTACTGAGTATTGGTGTTTACAGGACAGTGAGACTCTGTGTTACTGAGTATTGGTGTTTACAGGACAGTGAGACTCTGTGTTACTGAGTATTGGTGTTTATAGGACAGTGAGACTCTGTGTTACTGAGTATTGGGGTTTATAGGACAGTGAGACTCTGTGTTACTGAGTATTGGGGTTTATCGGACAGTGAGACTCTGTGTTACTGAGTATTGGTGTTTATGGGACAGTGAGACTCTGTGTTACTGAGTATTGGGGTTTATCGGACAGTGAGACTCTGTGTTACTGAGTATTGGTGTTTACTGGACAGTGAGACTCTGTGTTACTGAGTATTGGTGTTTATAGGACAGTGAGACTCTGTGTTACTGAGTATTGGTGTTTATGGGACAGTGAGACTCTGTGTTACTGAGTATTGGGGTTTATCGGACAGTGAGACTCTGTGTTACTGAGTATTGGTGTTTATAGGACAGTGAGACTCTGTGTTACTGAGTATTGGGGTTTACAGGACAGTGAGACTCTGTGTTACTGAGTATTGGTGTTTATGGGACAGTGAGACTCTGTGTTATTGAGTATTGGTGTTTATGGGACAGTGAGACTCTGTGATACTGAGTATTGGTGTTTATAGGACAGTGAGACTCTGTGTTACTGAGTATTGGTGTTTATAGGACAGTGAGACTCTGTGTTACTGAGTATTGGTGTTTACAGGACAGTGAGACTCTGTGTTACTGAGTATTGGTGTTTATCGGACAGTGAGACTCTGTGTTACTGAGTATTGGGGTTTACAGGACAGTGAGACTCTGTGTTACTGAGTATTGGGGTTTACAGGACAGTGTGACTCTGTGTTACTGAGTATTGGTGTTTACAGGACAGTGAGACTCTGTGTTACTGAGTATTGGTGTTTACAGGACAGTGAGACTCTGTGTTCCTGAGTATTGGTGTTTATCGGACAGTGAGACTCTGTGTTACTGAGTATTGGTGCTTATGGGACAGTGAGACTCTGTGTTACTGAGTATTGGTGTTTATAGGACAGTTAGACTCTGTGTTACTGAGTATTGGTGATTACAGGACAGTGAGACTCTGTGTTACTGAGTATTGGTGTTTACAGGACAGTGAGACTCTGTGTTACTGAGTATTGGGGTTTACAGGACAGTGAGACTCTGTGTTACTGAGTATTGGTGTTTACAGGACAGTGAGACTCTGTGTTACTGAGTATTGGTGTTTACAGGACAGTGAGACTCTGTGTAACTGAGTATTGGTGTTTACAGGACAGTGAGACTCTGTGTTCCTGAGTATTGGTGTTTATCGGACAGTGAGACTCTGTGTTACTGAGTATTGGTGTTTATGGGACAGTGAGACTCTGTGTTACTGAGTATTGGTGTTTACAGGACAGTGAGACTCTGTGTTCCTGAGTATTGGTGTTTATGGGACAGTGAGACTCTGTGTTACTGAGTATTGGTGTTTACAGGACAGTGAGACTCTGTGTTCCTGAGTATTGGTGTTTATCGGACAGTGAGACTCTGTGTTACTGAGTATTGGTGTTTATAGGACAGTGAGACTCTGTGTTACTGAGTATTGGTGTTTGCAGGACAGTGAGACTCTCTGTTACTGAGTATTGGTGTTTATGGGACAGTGAGACTCTGTGTTACTGAGTATTGGTGTTTATAGGACAGTGAGACTCTGTGTTACTGAGTATTGGTGTTTACAGGACAGTGAGACTCTGTGTTACTGAGTATTGGTGTTTATGGGACAGTGAGACTCTGTTACTGAGTATTGGGGTTTATCGGACAGTGAGACTCTGTGTTACTGAGTATTGGTGTTTATAGGACAGTGAGACTCTGTGTTACTGAGTATTGGTGTTTACAGTACAGTGAGACTCTGTGTTACTGAGTATTGGTGTTTATAGGACAGTGAGACTCTGTGTTGCTGAGTATTGGTGTTTACAGGACAGTGAGACTCTGTGTTACTGAGTATTGGGGTTTATAGGACAGTGAGACTCTGTGTTACTGAGTATTGGTGTTTACAGGACAGTGAGACTCTGTGTTATTGAGTATTGGTGTTTATAGGACAGTGAGACTCTGTGTTACTGAGTATTGGTGTTTATAGGACAGTGAGACTCTGTGTTACTGAGTATTGGTGTTTGCAGGACAGTGAGACTCTGTGTTACTGAGTATTGGTGTTTGCAGGACAGTGAGACTCTGTGTTACTGAGTATTGGTGTTTACAGGACAGTGAGACTCTGTGTTACTGAGTATTGGTGTTTATAGGACAGTGAGACTCTGTGTTACTGAGTATTGGTGTTTATAGGACAGTGAGACTCTGTGTTACTGAGTATTGGTGTTTACAGGACAGTGAGACTCTGTGTTACTGAGTATTGGTGTTTATAGGACAGTGAGACTCTGTGTTACTGAGTATTGGTGTTTGCAGGACAGTGAGACTCTGTGTTACTGAGTATTGGGGTTTATAGGACAGTGAGACTCTGTTACTGAGTATTGGGGTTGATAGGACAGTGAGACTCTGTGTTACTGAGTATTGGTGTTTACAGGACAGTGAGACTCTGTGTTACTGAGTATTGGTGTTTACAGGACAGTGAGACTCTGTGTTACTGAGTATTGGTGTTTACAGGACAGTGAGACTCTGTGTTCCTGAGTATTGGTGTTTATCGGACAGTGAGACTCTGTGTTACTGAGTATTGGTGTTTATGGGACAGTGAGACTCTGTGTTACTGAGTATTGGTGTTTATAGGACAGTGAGACTCTGTGTTACTGAGTATTGGTGTTTACAGGACAGTGAGACTCTGTGTTACTGAGTATTGGTGTTTACAGGACAGTGAGACTCTGTGTTACTGAGTATTGGGGTTTACAGGACAGTGAGACTCTGTGTTACTGAGTATTGGTGTTTACAGGACAGTGAGACTCTGTGTTACTGAGTATTGGTGTTTACAGGACAGTGAGACTCTGTGTAACTGAATATTGGTGTTTACAGGACAGTGAGACTCTGTGTTCCTGAGTATTGGTGTTTATCGGACAGTGAGACTCTGTGTTACTGAGTATTGGTGTTTATAGGACAGTGAGACTCTGTGTTACTGAGTATTGGTGTTTGCAGGACAGTGAGACTCTCTGTTACTGAGTATTGGTGTTTATGGGACAGTGAGACTCTGTGTTACTGAGTATTGGTGTTTACAGGACAGTGAGACTCTGTGTTACTGAGTATTGGTGTTTATGGGACAGTGAGACTCTGTGTTACTGAGTATTGGGGTTTATCGGACAGTGAGACTCTGTGTTACTGAGTATTGGTGTTTATAGGACAGTGAGACTCTGTGTTACTGAGTATTGGTGTTTACAGTACAGTGAGACTCTGTGTTACTGAGTATTGGTGTTTACAGGACAGTGAGACTCTGTGTAACTGAGTATTGGGGTTTATAGGACAGTGAGACTCTGTGTTACTGAGTATTGGTGTTTACAGGACAGTGAGACTCTGTGTTATTGAGTATTGGTGTTTATAGGACAGTGAGACTCTGTGTTACTGAGTATTGGTGTTTATAGGACAGTGAGACTCTGTGTTACTGAGTATTGGTGTTTATCGGACAGTGAGACTCTGTGTTACTGAGTATTGGTGTTTATAGGACAGTGAGACTCTGTGTTACTGAGTATTGGTGTTTATAGGACAGTGAGACTCTGTGTTACTGAGTATTGGTGTTTATCGGACAGTGAGACTCTGTGTTACTGAGTATTGGTGTTTATCGGACAGTGAGAGTCTGTGTTACTGAGTATTGGTGTTTATAGGACAGTGAGACTCTGTGTTACTGAGTATTGGTGTTTATAGGACAGTGAGACTCTGTGTTACTGAGTATTGGTGTTTATAGGACAGTGAGACTCTGTGTTACTGAGTATTGGTGTTTGCAGGACAGTGAGACTCTGTGTTACTGAGTATTGGTGTTTATAGGACAGTGAGACTCTGTGTTACTGAGTATTGGTGTTTATAGGACAGTGAGACTCTGTGTTACTGAGTATTGGTGTTTATCGGACAGTGAGACTCTGTGTTACTGAGTATTGGTGTTTACAGGACAGTGAGACTCTGTGTTACTGAGTATTGGTCTTTATCGGACAGTGAGACTCTGTGTTACTGAGTATTGGTGTTTATAGGACAGTGAGACTCTGTGTTACTGAGTATTGGTGTTTACAGGACAGTGAGACTCTGTGTTACTGAGTATTGGTGTTTATAGGACAGTGAGACTCTGTGTTACTGAGTATTGGTGTTTATCGGACAGTGAGACTCTGTGTTACTGAGTATTGGTGTTTATCGGACAGTGAGAGTCTGTGTTCCTGAGTATTGGTGTTTATCGGACAGTGAGACTCTGTGTTACTGAGTATTGGTGTTTATGGGACAGTGAGACTCTGTGTTACTGAGTATTGGTGTTTATAGGACAGTGAGACTCTGTGTTACTGAGTATTGGTGTTTACAGGACAGTGAGACTCTGTGTTACTGAGTATTGGTGTTTACAGGACAGTGAGACTCTGTGTTACTGAGTATTGGGGTTTACAGGACAGTGAGACTCTGTGTTACTGAGTATTGGTGTTTACAGGACAGTGAGACTCTGTGTTACTGAGTATTGGTGTTTACAGGACAGTGAGACTCTGTGTAACTGAGTATTGGTGTTTACAGGACAGTGAGACTCTGTGTTCCTGAGTATTGGTGTTTATCGGACAGTGAGACTCTGTGTTACTGAGTATTGGTGTTTATAGGACAGTGAGACTCTGTGTTACTGAGTATTGGTGTTTGCAGGACAGTGAGACTCTCTGTTACTGAGTATTGGTGTTTATGGGACAGTGAGACTCTGTGTTACTGAGTATTGGTGTTTACAGGACAGTGAGACTCTGTGTTACTGAGTATTGGTGTTTATGGGACAGTGAGACTCTGTGTTACTGAGTATTGGGGTTTATCGGACAGTGAGACTCTGTGTTACTGAGTATTGGTGTTTATAGGACAGTGAGACTCTGTGTTACTGAGTATTGGTGTTTACAGTACAGTGAGACTCTGTGTTACTGAGTATTGGTGTTTATAGGACAGTGAGACTCTGTGTTGCTGAGTATTGGTGTTTACAGGACAGTGAGACTCTGTGTTACTGAGTATTGGGGTTTATAGGACAGTGAGACTCTGTGTTACTGAGTATTGGTGTTTACAGGACAGTGAGACTCTGTGTTATTGAGTATTGGTGTTTATAGGACAGTGAGACTCTGTGTTACTGAGTATTGGTGTTTATAGGACAGTGAGACTCTGTGTTACTGAGTATTGGTGTTTATCGGACAGTGAGACTCTGTGTTACTGAGTATTGGTGTTTATAGGACAGTGAGACTCTGTGTTACTGAGTATTGGTGTTTATAGGACAGTGAGACTCTGTGTTACTGAGTATTGGTGTTTATCGGACAGTGAGACTCTGTGTTACTGAGTATTGGTGTTTATCGGACAGTGAGAGTCTGTGTTACTGAGTATTGGTGTTTATAGGACAGTGAGACTCTGTGTTACTGAGTATTGGTGTTTATAGGACAGTGAGACTCTGTGTTACTGAGTATTGGTGTTTATCGGACAGTGAGACTCTGTGTTACTGAGTATTGGTGTTTGCAGGACAGTGAGACTCTGTGTTACTGAGTATTGGTGTTTATAGGACAGTGAGACTCTGTGTTACTGAGTATTGGTGTTTATAGGACAGTGAGACTCTGTGTTACTGAGTATTGGTGTTTATCGGACAGTGAGACTCTGTGTTACTGAGTATTGGTGTTTACAGGACAGTGAGACTCTGTGTTACTGAGTATTGGTGTTTATCGGACAGTGAGACTCTGTGTTACTGAGTATTGGTGTTTATAGGACAGTGAGACTCTGTGTTACTGAGTATTGGTGTTTACAGGACAGTGAGACTCTGTGTTACTGAGTATTGGTGTTTATAGGACAGTGAGACTCTGTGTTACTGAGTATTGGTGTTTATCGGACAGTGAGACTCTGTGTTACTGAGTATTGGTGTTTATCGGACAGTGAGAGTCTGTGTTACTGAGTATTGGTGTTTATAGGACAGTGAGACTCTGTGTTACTGAGTATTGGTGTTTATAGGACAGTGAGACTCTGTGTTACTGAGTATTGGTGTTTATAGGACAGTGAGACTCTGTGTTACTGAGTATTGGTGTTTGCAGGACAGTGAGACTCTGTGTTACTGAGTATTGGTGTTTATAGGACAGTGAGACTCTGTGTTACTGAGTATTGGTGTTTATAGGACAGTGAGACTCTGTGTTACTGAGTATTGGTGTTTATCGGACAGTGAGACTCTGTGTTACTGAGTATTGGTGTTTACAGGACAGTGAGACTCTGTGTTACTGAGTATTGGTGTTTATCGGACAGTGAGACTCTGTGTTACTGAGTATTGGTGTTTATAGGACAGTGAGACTCTGTGTCACTGAGTATTGGTGTTTATAGGACAGTGAGACTCTGTGTTACTGAGTATTGGTGTTTATAGGACAGTGAGACTCTGTGTTACTGAGTATTGGTGTTTACAGGACAGTGAGACTCTGTTACTGAGTATTGGTGTTTTTAGGACAGTGAGACTCTGTGTTATTGAGTATTGGTGTTTACCGGACAGTGAGACTCTGTGTTACTGAGTATTGGTGTTTACAGGACAGTGAGACTCTGTGTTACTGAGTATTGGTGTTTATCGGACAGTGAGACTCTGTGTTACTGAGTATTGGTGTTTATCGGACAGTGAGACTCTGTGTTACTGGTATTGGTGTTCATCGGACAGTGAGACTCTGTGTTACTGAGTATTGGTGTTTATCGGACAGTGAGACTCTGTGTTACTGAGTATTGGTGTTTATCGGACAGTGAGACTCTGTGTTACTGAGTATTGGTGTTTATCGGACAGTGAGACTCTGTGTTACTGAGTATTGGTGTTTATCGGACAGTGAGACTCTGTGTAACTGAGTATTGGTGTTTATCGGACAGTGAGACTCTGTGTTACTGAGTATTGCTGTTTACAGGACAGTGAGACTCTGTGTTACTGAGTATTGGTGTTGAAAGGACAGTGAGATTCTGTGTTACTGAGTATTGGTGTTTTTAGGACAGTGAGACTCTGTGTTACTGAGTATTGGTGTTTATAGGACAGTGAGACTCTGTGTTACTGAGTATTGGTGTTTGCAGGACAGTGAGACTGTGTTACTGAGTATTGGTGTTTATAGGACAGTGAGACTCTGTGTTACTGAGTATTGGTGTTTATAGGACAGTGAGAGTCTGTGTTACTGAGTATTGGTGTTTATAGGACAGTGAGACTCTGTGTTACTGAGTATTGGTGTTTATAGGACAGTGAGACTCTGTGTTACTGAGTATTGGTGTTTATAGGACAGTGAGACTCTGTGTTACTGAGTATTGGTGTTTGCAGGACAGTGAGACTCTGTGTTACTGAGTATTGGTGTTTGCAGGACAGTGAGACTCTGTGTTACTGAGTATTGGTGTTTACAGGACAGTGAGACTCTGTGTTACTGAGTATTGGTGTTTATAGGACAGTGAGACTCTGTGTTACTGAGTATTGGTGTTTATAGGACAGTGAGACTCTGTGTTACTGAGTATTGGTGTTTACAGGACAGTGAGACTCTGTGTTACTGAGTATTGGTGTTTATAGGACAGTGAGACTCTGTGTTACTGAGTATTGGTGTTTGCAGGACAGTGAGACTCTGTGTTACTGAGTATTGGGGTTTATAGGACAGTGAGACTCTGTTACTGAGTATTGGGGTTGATAGGACAGTGAGACTCTGTGTTACTGAGTATTGGTGTTTATAGGACAGTGAGACTCTGTGTTACTGAGTATTGGTGTTTACAGGACAGTGAGACTCTGTGTTACTGAGTATTGGTGTTTATAGGACAGTGAGACTCTGTGTTACTGAGTATTGGTGTTTATAGGACAGTGAGACTCTGTGTTACTGAGTATTGGTGTTTATAGGTCAGTGAGACTCTGTGTTACTGAGTATTGGAGTTTAGAGGACAGTGAGACTCTGTGTTCCTGAGTATTGGTGTTTATAGGACAGTGAGACTCTGTGTTACTGAGTATTGGTGTTTACAGGACAGTGAGACTCTGTGTTACTGAGTATTGGTGTTTACAGGACAGTGAGACTCTGTGTTACTGAGTATTGGTGTTTATAGGACAGTGAGACTCTGTGTTACTGAGTATTGGTGTTTATAGGACAGTGAGACTCTGTGTTCCTGAGTATTGGTGTTTACAGGACAGTGAGACTCTGTGTTACTGAGTATTGGTGTTTATAGGACAGTGAGACTCTGTGTTACTGAGTATTGGTGTTTACAGGACAGTGAGACTCTGTGTTACTGAGTATTGGTGTTTACAGGACAGTGAGACTCTGTGTTACTGAGTATTGGTGTTTACAGGACAGTGAGACTCTGTGTTACTGAGTATTGGTGTTTATAGGACAGTGAGACTCTGTGTTACTGAGTATTGGGGTTTATAGGACAGTGAGACTCTGTGTTACTGAGTATTGGCGTTTATCGGACAGTGAGACTCTGTGTTACTGAGTATTGGTGTTTATGGGACAGTGAGACTCTGTGTTACTGAGTATTGGTGTTTATGGGACAGTGAGACTCTGTGTTACTGAGTATTGGTGTTTACAGGACAGTGAGACTCTGTGTTCCTGAGTATTGGTGTTTATGGGACAGTGAGACTCTGTGTTACTGAGTATTGGTGTTTACAGGACAGTGAGACTCTGTGTTCCTGAGTATTGGTGTTTATCGGACAGTGAGACTCTGTGTTACTGAGTATTGTTGTTTGCAGGACAGTGAGACTCTCTGTTACTGAGTATTGGTGTTTATGGGACAGTGAGACTCTGTGTTACTGAGTATTGGTGTTTATAGGACAGTGAGACTCTGTGTTACTGAGTATTGGTGTTTACAGGACAGTGAGACTCTGTGTTACTGAGTATTGGTGTTTATGGGACAGTGAGACTCTGTTACTGAGTATTGGGGTTTATCGGACAGTGAGACTCTGTGTTACTGAGTATTGGTGTTTACAGGACAGTGAGACTCTGTGTTACTGAGTATTGGTGTTTACAGGACAGTGAGACTCTGTGTAACTGAGTATTGGTGTTTACAGGACAGTGAGACTCTGTGTTCCTGAGTATTGGTGTTTATCGGACAGTGAGACTCTGTGTTACTGAGTATTGGTGTTTATGGGACAGTGAGACTCTGTGTTACTGAGTATTGGTGTTTACAGGACAGTGAGACTCTGTGTTCCTGAGTATTGGTGTTTATGGGACAGTGAGACTCTGTGTTACTGAGTATTGGTGTTTACAGGACAGTGAGACTCTGTGTTACTGAGTATTGGTGTTTATAGGACAGTGAGACTCTGTGTTACTGAGTATTGTTGTTTGCAGGACAGTGAGACTCTCTGTTACTGAGTATTGGTGTTTATGGGACAGTGAGACTCTGTGTTACTGAGTATTGGTGTTTATAGGACAGTGAGACTCTGTGTTACTGAGTATTGGTGTTTACAGGACAGTGAGACTCTGTGTTACTGAGTATTGGTGTTTATGGGACAGTGAGACTCTGTTACTGAGTATTGGGGTTTATCGGACAGTGAGACTCTGTGTTACTGAGTATTGGTGTTTATAGGACAGTGAGACTCTGTGTTACTGAGTATTGGTGTTTACAGTACAGTGAGACTCTGTGTTACTGAGTATTGGTGTTTATAGGACAGTGAGACTCTGTGTTGCTGAGTATTGGTGTTTACAGGACAGTGAGACTCTGTGTTACTGAGTATTGGGGTTTATAGGACAGTGAGACTCTGTGTTACTGAGTATTGGTGTTTACAGGACAGTGAGACTCTGTGTTATTGAGTATTGGTGTTTATAGGACAGTGAGACTCTGTGTTACTGAGTATTGGTGTTTATAGGACAGTGAGACTCTGTGTTACTGAGTATTGGTGTTTGCAGGACAGTGAGACTCTGTGTTACTGAGTATTGGTGTTTGCAGGACAGTGAGACTCTGTGTTACTGAGTATTGGTGTTTACAGGACAGTGAGACTCTGTGTTACTGAGTATTGGTGTTTATAGGACAGTGAGACTCTGTGTTACTGAGTATTGGTGTTTATAGGACAGTGAGACTCTGTGTTACTGAGTATTGGTGTTTACAGGACAGTGAGACTCTGTGTTACTGAGTATTGGTGTTTATAGGACAGTGAGACTCTGTGTTACTGAGTATTGGTGTTTGCAGGACAGTGAGACTCTGTGTTACTGAGTATTGGGGTTTATAGGACAGTGAGACTCTTTTACTGAGTATTGGGGTTGATAGGACAGTGAGACTCTGTGTTACTGAGTATTGGTGTTTATAGGACAGTGAGACTCTGTGTTACTGAGTATTGGTGTTTACAGGACAGTGAGACTCTGTGTTACTGAGTATTGGTGTTTATAGGACAGTGAGACTCTGTGTTACTGAGTATTGGTGTTTATAGGACAGTGAGACTCTGTGTTACTGAGTATTGGTGTTTATAGGACAGTGAGACTCTGTGTTACTGAGTATTGGAGTTTAGAGGACAGTGAGACTCTGTGTTCCTGAGTATTGGTGTTTATAGGACAGTGAGACTCTGTGTTACTGAGTATTGGTGTTTACAGGACAGTGAGACTCTGTGTTACTGAGTATTGGTGTTTACAGGACAGTGAGACTCTGTGTTACTGAGTATTGGTGTTTATAGGACAGTGAGACTCTGTGTTACTGAGTATTGGTGTTTATAGGACAGTGAGACTCTGTGTTACTGAGTATTGGTGTTTACAGGACAGTGAGACTCTGTGTTACTGAGTATTGGTGTTTACAGGACAGTGAGACTCTGTGTTACTGAGTATTGGTGTTTACAGGACAGTGAGACTCTGTGTTACTGAGTATTGGTGTTTACAGGACAGTGAGACTCTGTGTTACTGAGTATTGGTGTTTACAGGACAGTGAGACTCTGTGTTACTGAGTATTGGTGTTTATAGGACAGTGAGACTCTGTGTTACTGAGTATTGGGGTTTATAGGACAGTGAGACTCTGTGTTACTGAGTATTGGGGTTTATCGGACAGTGAGACTCTGTGTTACTGAGTATTGGTGTTTATGGGACAGTGAGACTCTGTGTTACTGAGTATTGGGGTTTATCGGACAGTGAGACTCTGTGTTACTGAGTATTGGTGTTTACTGCACAGTGAGACTCTGTTACTGAGTATTGGTGTTTATAGGACAGTGAGACTCTGTGTTACTGAGTATTGGTGTTTATGGGACAGTGAGACTCTGTGTTACTGAGTATTGGGGTTTATCGGACAGTGAGACTCTGTGTTACTGAGTATTGGTGTTTATAGGACAGTGAGACTCTGTGTTACTGAGTATTGGGGTTTACAGGACAGTGAGACTCTGTGTTACTGAGTATTGGTGTTTATGGGACAGTGAGACTCTGTGTTATTGAGTATTGGTGTTTATAGGACAGTGAGACTCTGTGTTACTGAGTATTGGTGTTTATAGGACAGTGAGACTCTGTGTTACTGAGTATTGGTGTTTATAGGACAGTGAGACTCTGTGTTACTGAGTATTGGGGTTTACAGGACAGTGAGACTCTGTGTTACTGAGTATTGGGGTTTACAGGACAGTGAGACTCTGTGTTACTGAGTATTGGGGTTTACAGGACAGTGAGACTCTGTGTTACTGAGTATTGGTGTTTACAGGACAGTGAGACTCTGTGTTACTGAGTATTGGTGTTTACAGGACAGTGAGACTCTGTGTTCCTGAGTATTGGTGTTTATCGGACAGTGAGACTCTGTGTTACTGAGTATTGGGGTTTACAGGACAGTGAGACTCTGTGTTACTGACTATTGGGGTTTACAGGACAGTGAGACTCTGTGTTACTGAGTATTGGTGTTTACAGGACAGTGAGACTCTGTGTTACTGAGTATTGGTGTTTACAGGACAGTGAGACTCTGTGTTCCTGAGTATTGGTGTTTATCGGACAGTGAGACTCTGTGTTACTGAGTATTGGTGTTTATGGGACAGTGAGACTCTGTGTTACTGAGTATTGGTGTTTATAGGACAGTGAGACTCTGTGTTACTGAGTATTGGTGTTTACAGGACAGTGAGACTCTGTGTTACTGAGTATTGGTGTTTACAGGACAGTGAGACTCTGTGTTACTGAGTATTGGGGTTTACAGGACAGTGAGACTCTGTGTTACTGAGTATTGGTGTTTACAGGACAGTGAGACTCTGTGTTACTGAGTATTGGTGTTTACAGGACAGTGAGACTCTGTGTAACTGAGTATTGGTGTTTACAGGACAGTGAGACTCTGTGTTCCTGAGTATTGGTGTTTATCGGACAGTGAGACTCTGTGTTACTGAGTATTGGTGTTTATGGGACAGTGAGACTCTGTGTTACTGAGTATTGGTGTTTACAGGACAGTGAGACTCTGTGTTCCTGAGTATTGGTGTTTATGGGACAGTGAGACTCTGTGTTACTGAGTATTGGTGTTTACAGGACAGTGAGACTCTGTGTTACTGAGTATTGGTGTTTACAGGACAGTGAGACTCTGTGTTACTGAGTATTGGTGTTTATAGGACAGTGAGACTCTGTGTTACTGAGTATTGGTGTTTACAGGACAGTGAGACTCTGTGTTACTGAGTATTGGTGTTTATAGGACAGTGAGACTCTGTGTTACTGAGTATTGGGGTTTATAGGACAGTGAGACTCTGTGTTACTGAGTATTGGGGTTTATCGGACAGTGAGACTCTGTGTTACTGAGTATTGGTGTTTATGGGACAGTGAGACTCTGTGTTACTGAGTATTGGGGTTTATGGGACAGTGAGACTCTGTGTTACTGAGTATTGGTGTTTACTGGACAGTGAGACTCTGTGTTACTGAGTATTGGTGTTTATAGGACAGTGAGACTCTGTGTTACTGAGTATTGGTGTTTATGGGACAGTGAGACTCTGTGTTACTGAGTATTGGTGTTTATCGGACAGTGAGACTCTGTGTTACTGAGTATTGGTGTTTATAGGACAGTGAGACTCTGTGTTACTGAGTATTGGGGTTTACAGGACAGTGAGACTCTGTGTTACTGAGTATTGGTGTTTATGGGACAGTGAGACTCTGTGTTATTGAGTATTGGTGTTTATAGGACAGTGAGACTCTGTGTTACTGAGTATTGGTGTTTATAGGACAGTGAGACTCTGTGTTACTGAGTATTGGTGTTTATAGGACAGTGAGACTCTGTGTTACTGAGTATTGGGGTTTACAGGACAGTGAGACTCTGTGTTACTGAGTATTGGGGTTTACAGGACAGTGAGACTCTCTGTTACTGAGTATTGGGGTTTACAGGACAGTGAGACTCTGTGTTACTGAGTATTGGTGTTTACAGGACAGTGAGACTCTGTGTTACTGAGTATTGGTGTTTACAGGACAGTGAGACTCTGTGTTCCTGAGTATTGGTGTTTATCGGACAGTGAGACTCTGTGTTACTGAGTATTGGGGTTTACAGGACAGTGAGACTCTGTGTTACTGAGTATTGGGGTTTACAGGACAGTGAGACTCTGTGTTACTGAGTATTGGTGTTTACAGGACAGTGAGACTCTGTTACTGAGTATTGGTGTTTACAGGACAGTGAGACTCTGTGTTCCTGAGTATTGGTGTTTATCGGACAGTGAGACTCTGTGTTACTGAGTATTGGTGTTTATGGGACAGTGAGACTCTGTGTTACTGAGTATTGGTGTTTATAGGACAGTGAGACTCTGTGTTACTGAGTATTGGTGTTTACAGGACAGTGAGACTCTGTGTTACTGAGTATTGGTGTTTACAGGACAGTGAGACTCTGTGTTACTGAGTATTGGGGTTTACAGGACAGTGAGACTCTGTGTTACTGAGTATTGGTGTTTACAGGACAGTGAGACTCTGTGTTACTGAGTATTGGTGTTTACAGGACAGTGAGACTCTGTGTAACTGAGTATTGGTGTTTACAGGACAGTGAGACTCTGTGTTCCTGAGTATTGGTGTTTATCGGACAGTGAGACTCTGTGTTACTGAGTATTGGTGTTTGCAGGACAGTGAGACTCTCTGTTACTGAGTATTGGTGTTTATGGGACAGTGAGACGCTGTGTTACTGAGTATTGGTGTTTATAGGACAGTGAGACTCTGTGTTACTGAGTATTGGTGTTTACAGGACAGTGAGACTCTGTGTTACTGAGTATTGGTGTTTATGGGACAGTGAGACTCTGTGTTACTGAGTATTGGGGTTTATCGGACAGTGAGACTCTGTGTTACTGAGTATTGGTGTTTATAGGACAGTGAGACTCTGTGTTACTGAGTATTGGTGTTTACAGTACAGTGAGACTCTGTGTTACTGAGTATTGGTGTTTATAGGACAGTGAGACTCTGTGTTGCTGAGTATTGGTGTTTACAGGACAGTGAGACTCTGTGTTACTGAGTATTGGGGTTTATAGGACAGTGAGACTCTGTGTTACTGAGTATTGGTGTTTACAGGACAGTGAGACTCTGTGTTATTGAGTATTGGTGTTTATAGGACAGTGAGACTCTGTGTTACTGAGTATTGGTGTTTATCGCACAGTGAGACTCTGTGTTACTGAGTATTGGTGTTTATAGGACAGTGAGACTCTGTGTTACTGAGTATTGGTGTTTATCGGACAGTGAGACTCTGTGTTACTGAGTATTGGTGTTTATAGGACAGTGAGACTCTGTGTTACTGAGTATTGGTGTTTATAGGACAGTGAGACTCTGTGTTACTGAGTATTGTTGTTTACAGGACAGTGAGACTCTGTGTTACTGAGTATTGGTGTTTACAGGACAGTGAGACTCTGTGTTACTGAGTATTGGTGTTTACAGGACAGTGAGACTCTGTGTTACTGAGTATTGGTGTTTATAGGACAGTGAGACTCTGTGTTACTGAGTATTGGTGTTTATAGGACAGTGAGACTCTGTGTTACTGAGTATTGGTGTTTACAGGACAGTGAGACTCTGTGTTACTGAGTATTGGTGTTTATCGCACAGTGAGACTCTGTGTTACTGAGTATTGGGGTTTACAGGACAGTGAGACTCTGTGTTAGTGAGTATTGGGGTTTACAGGACAGTGAGACTCTGTGTTACTGAGTATTGGTGTTTATCGGACAGTGAGACTCTGTGTTACTGAGTATTGGTGTTTATAGGACAGTGAGACTCTGTGTTACTGAGTATTGGTGTTTATAGGACAGTGAGACTCTGTGTTACTGAGTATTGGTGTTTATCGGACAGTGAGACTCTGTGTTACTGAGTATTGGGGTTTACAGTACAGTGAGACTCTGTGTTACTGAGTATTGGTGTTTATCGGACAGTGAGACTCTGTGTTACTGAGTATTGGTGTTTACAGGACAGTGAGACTCTGTGTTACTGAGTATTGGTGTTTACAGGACAGTGAGACTCTGTTACTGAGTATTGGTGTTTATAGGACAGTGAGACTCTGTTACTGAGTATTGGTGTTTATAGGACAGTGAGACTCTGTGTTACTGAGTATTGGTGTTGAAAGGACAGTGAGATTCTGTGTTACTGAGTATTGGTGTTTTTAGGACAGTGAGACTCTGTGTTACTGAGTATTGGTGTTTATAGGACAGTGAGACTCTGTGTTACTGAGTATTGGTGTTTGCAGGACAGTGAGACTCTGTGTTACTGAGTATTGGTGTTTATAGGACAGTGAGACTCTGTGTTACTGAGTATTGGTGTTTATCGGACAGTGAGACTCTGTGTTACTGAGTATTGGTGTTTATCGGACAGTGAGAGTCTGTGTTACTGAGTATTGGTGTTTATAGGACAGTGAGACTCTGTGTTACTGAGTATTGGTGTTTATAGGACAGTGAGACTCTGTGTTACTGAGTATTGGTGTTTATAGGACAGTGAGACTCTGTGTTACTGAGTATTGGTGTTTGCAGGACAGTGAGACTCTGTGTTACTGAGTATTGGTGTTTATAGGACAGTGAGACTCTGTGTTACTGAGTATTGGTGTTTATAGGACAGTGAGACTCTGTGTTACTGAGTATTGGTGTTTATCGGACAGTGAGACTCTGTGTTACTGAGTATTGGTGTTTACAGGACAGTGAGACTCTGTGTTACTGAGTATTGGTGTTTATCGGACAGTGAGACTCTGTGTTACTGAGTATTGGTGTTTATAGGACAGTGAGACTCTGTGTCACTGAGTATTGGTGTTTATAGGACAGTGAGACTCTGTGTTACTGAGTATTGGTGTTTATAGGACAGTGAGACTCTGTGTTACTGAGTATTTGTGTTTACAGGACAGTGAGACTCTGTTACTGAGTATTGGTGTTTATAGGACAGTGAGACTCTGTGTTATTGAGTATTGGTGTTTACCGGACAGTGAGACTCTGTGTTACTGAGTATTGGTGTTTACAGGACAGTGAGACTCTGTGTTACTGAGTATTGGTGTTTATCGGACAGTGAGACTCTGTGTTACTGAGTATTGGGGTTTACAGGACAGTGAGACTCTGTGTTACTGAGTATTGGTGTTTATAGGACAGTGAGACTCTGTGTTACTGAGTATTGGTGTTTGTAGGACAGTGAGACTCTGTGTTACTGAGTATTGGTGTTTATAGGACAGTGAGACTCTGTGTAACTGAGTATTGGGGTTTATAGGACAGTGAGACTCTGTGTTACTGAGTATTGGGGTTTACAGGACAGTGAGACTCTGTGTTACTGAGTATTGGTGTTTACTGGAAAGTGAGACTCTGTGTTACTGAGTATTGGTGTTGAAAGGACAGTGAGATTCTGTGTTACTGAGTATTGGTGTTTTTAGGACAGTGAGACTCTGTGTTACTGAGTATTGGTGTTTATAGGACAGTGAGACTCTGTGTTACTGAGTATTGGTGTTTGCAGGACAGTGAGACTCTGTGTTACTGAGTATTGGTGTTAATAGGACAGTGAGACTCTGTGTTACTGAGTATTGGTGTTTATCGGACAGTGAGACTCTGTGTTACTGAGTATTGGTGTTTATCGGACAGTGAGAGTCTGTGTTACTGAGTATTGGTGTTTATAGGACAGTGAGACTCTGTGTTACTGAGTATTGGTGTTTATATGACAGTGAGACTCTGTGTTACTGAGTATTGGTGTTTATAGGACAGTGAGACTCTGTGTTACTGAGTATTGGTGTTTGCAGGACAGTGAGACTCTGTGTTACTGAGTATTGGTGTTTATAGGACAGTGAGACTCTGTGTTACTGAGTATTGGTGTTTATAGGACAGTGAGACTCTGTGTTACTGAGTATTGGTGTTTATCGGACAGTGAGACTCTGTGTTACTGAGTATTGGTGTTTACAGGACAGTGAGACTCTGTGTCACTGAGTATTGGTGTTTATCGGACAGTGAGACTCTGTGTTACTGAGTATTGGTGTTTATAGGACAGTGAGACTCTGTGTCACTGAGTATTGGTGTTTATAGGACAGTGAGACTCTGTGTTACTGAGTATTGGTGTTTATAGGACAGTGAGACTCTGTGTTACTGAGTATTGGTGTTTACAGGACAGTGAGACTCTGTTACTGAGTATTGGTGTTTATAGGACAGTGAGACTCTGTGTTATTGAGTATTGGTGTTTACCGGACAGTGAGACTCTGTGTTACTGAGTATTGGTGTTTACAGGACAGTGAGACTCTGTGTTACTGAGTATTGGTGTTTATCGGACAGTGAGACTCTGTGTTACTGAGTATTGGTGTTTATCGGACAGTGAGACTCTGTGTTACTGAGTATTGGTGTTTATCGGACAGTGAGACTCTGTGTTACTGAGTATTGGTGTTTATCGGACAGTGAGACTCTGTGTTACTGAGTATTGGTGTTTATCGGACAGTGAGACTCTGTGTTACTGAGTATTGGTGTTTATCGGACAGTGAGACTCTGTGTTACTGAGTATTGGTGTTTATCGGACAGTGAGACTCTGTGCAACTGAGTATTGGTGTTTATCGGACAGTGAGACTCTGTGTTACTGAGTATTGCTGTTTACAGGACAGTGAGACTCTGTGTTACTGAGTATTGGTGTTGAAATGACAGTGAGATTCTGTGTTACTGAGTATTGGTGTTTTTAGGACAGTGAGACTCTGTGTTACTGAGTATTGGTGTTTATAGGACAGTGAGACTCTGTGTTACTGAGTATTGGTGTTTGCAGGACAGTGAGACTCTGTGTTACTGAGTATTGGTGTTTATAGGACAGTGAGACTCTGTGTTACTGAGTATTGGTGTTTATAGGACAGTGAGAGTCTGTGTTACTGAGTATTGGTGTTTATAGGACAGTGAGACTCTGTGTTACTGAGTATTGGTGTTTATAGGACAGTGAGACTCTGTGTTACTGAGTATTGGTGTTTATAGGACAGTGAGACTCTGTGTTACTGAGTATTGGTGTTTGCAGGACAGTGAGAGTCTGTGTTACTGAGTATTGGTGTTTATAGGACAGTGAGACTCTGTGTTACTGAGTATTGGTGTTTATAGGACAGTGAGAGTCTGTGTTACTGAGTATTGGTGTTTATAGGACAGTGAGACTCTGTGTTACTGAGTATTGGGGTTTACAGGACAGTGAGATTCTAAATTACTGAGTATTGGTGTTTACAGGACAGTGAGACTCTGTTACTGAGTATTGGTGTTTATAGGACAGTGAGACTCTGTGTTACTGAGTATTGGGGTTTATAGGACAGTGAGACTCTGTGTTACTGAGTATTGGTGTTTATAGGACAGTGAGACTCTGTTACTGAGTATTGGTGTTTACAGGACAGTGAGACTCTGTGTTACTGAGTATTGGGGTTTATAGGACAGTGAGACTCTGTGTTACTGAGTATTGGGGTTTATAGGACAGTGAGACTCTGTGTTACTGAGTATTGGTGTTTATAGGACAGTGAGACTCTGTGTTACTGAGTATTGGTGTTTATAGGACAGTGAGACTCTGTGTTACTGAGTATTGGTGTTTATCGGACAGTGAGACTCTGTGTTACTGAGTATTGGGGTTTATAGGACAGTGAGACTCTGTGTTACTGAGTATTGGTGTTTATAGGACAGTGAGACTCTGTGTTACTGAGTATTGGTGTTTATAGGACAGTGAGACTCTGTGTTACTGAGTATTGGTGTTTATCGGACAGTGAGACTCTGTGTTACTGAGTATTGGTGTTTACAGGACAGTGAGACTCTGTGTTACTGAGTATTGGTGTTTATCGGACAGTGAGACTCTGTGTTACTGAGTATTGGGGTTTATAGGACAGTGAGACTCTGTGTTACTGAGTATTGGTGTTTATAGGACAGTGAGACTCTGTGTTACTGAGTATTGGTGTTTATAGGACAGTGAGACTCTGTGTTACTGAGTATTGGTGTTTATCGGACAGTGAGACTCTGTGTTACTGAGTATTGGTGTTTACAGGACAGTGAGACTCTGTGTTACTGAGTATTGGTGTTTACAGGACAGTGAGACTCTGTGTTACTGAGTATTGGTGTTTACAGGACAGTGAGACTCTGTGTTACTGAGTATTGGGGTTTACAGGACAGTGAGACTCTGTGTTACTGAGTATTGGTGTTTATAGGACAGTGAGACTCTGTGTTACTGAGTATTGGTGTTTATAGGACAGTGAGACTCTGTGTTACTGAGTATTGGTGTTTACAGGACAGTGAGACTCTGTGTTACTGAGTATTGGTGTTTATCGGACAGTGAGACTCTGTTACTGAGTATTGGTGTTTACAGGACAGTGAGACTCTGTGTTACTGAGTATTGGTGTTTACAGGACAGTGAGACTCTGTGTTACTGAGTATTGGGGTTTACAGGACAGTGAGACTCTGTGTTACTGAGTATTGGTGTTTATAGGACAGTGAGACTCTGTGTTACTGAGTATTGGTGTTTATAGGACACTGAGACTCTGTGTTACTGAGTATTGGTGTTTATAGGACAGTGAGACTCTGTGTTACTGAGTATTGGTGTTTACAGGACAGTGAGACTCTGTGTTACTGAGTATTGGTGTTTATCGGACAGTGAGACTCTGTTACTGAGTATTGGTGTTTACAGGACAGTGAGACTCTGTGTTACTGAGTATTGGTGTTTACAGGACAGTGAGACTCTGTGTTACTGAGTATTGGGGTTTACAGGACAGTGAGACTCTGTTACTGAGTATTGGTGTTTATAGGACAGTGAGACTCTGTGTTACTGAGTATTGGGGTTTACAGGACAGTGAGACTCTGTGTTACTGAGTATTGGTGTTTATAGGACAGTGAGACTCTGTGTTACTGAGTATTGGTGTTTATCGGACAGTGAGACTCTGTGTTACTGAGTATTGGTGTTTACAGGACAGTGAGACTCTGTGTTACTGAGTATTGGTGTTTACAGGACAGTGAGACTCTGTGTTACTGAGTATTGGTGTTTATAGGACAGTGAGACTCTGTGTTACTGAGTATTGGTGTTTATAGGACAGTGAGACTCTGTGTTACTGAGTATTGGTGTTTATAGGACAGTGAGACTCTGTTACTGAGTATTGGGGTTTATAGGACCGTGAGACTCTGTGTTACTGAGTATTGGGGTTTACAGGACAGTGAGACTCTATGTTACTGAGTATAGGTGTTTATAGGACAGTGAGACTCTGTGTTACTGAGTATTGGTGTTTATAGGACAGTGAGACTCTGTGTTACTGAGTATTGGTGTTTATAGGACAGTGAGACTCTGTGTTACTGAGTATTGGTGTTTATCGGACAGTGAGACTCTGTGTTATTGAGTATTGGTGTTTATCGGACAGTGAGACTCTGTGTTACTGAGTATTGGTGTTTATCGGACAGTGAGACTCTGTGTTACTGAGTATTGGTGTTTATAGGACAGTGAGACTCTGTGTTACTGAGTATTGGTGTTTATCGGACAGTGAGACTCTGTGTTACTGAGTATTGGTGTTTATAGGACAGTGAGACTCTGTTACTGAGTATTGGTGTTTATCGGACAGTGAGACTCTGTGTTACTGAGTATTGGTGTTTACAGGGCAGTGAGACTCTGTGTTACTGAGTATTGGTGTTTATCGGACAGTGAGACTCTGTGTTATTGAGTATTGGTGTTTATCGGACAGTGAGACTCTGTGTTACTGAGTATTGGTGTTTATAGGACAGTGAGACTCTGTGTTACTGAGTATTGGTGTTTACAGGACAGTGAGACTCTGTGTTACTGAGTATTGGTGTTTATAGGACAGTGAGACTCTGTGTTACTGAGTATTGGTGTTTATAGGACAGTGAGACTCTGTGTTACTGAGTATTGGTGTTTATAGGACAGTGAGACTCTGTGTTATTGAGTATTGGTGTTTATAGGACAGTGAGACTCTGTGTTACTGAGTATTGGTGTTTATAGGACAGTGAGACTCTGTGTTATTGAGTATTGGTGTTTATAGGACAGTGAGACTCTGTGTTACTGAGTATTGGTGTTTATAGGACAGTGAGACTCTGTTACTGAGTATTGGTGTTTACAGGACAGTGAGACTCTGTGTTACTGAGTATTGGTGTTTATCGGACAGTGAGACTCTGTGTTACTGAGTATTGGTGTTTACAGGACAGTGAGACTCTGTGTTACTGAGTATTGGGGTTTATAGGACAGTGAGACTCTGTGTTACTGAGTATTGGTGTTTATAGGACAGTGAGACTCTGTGTTACTGAGTATTGGTGTTTATAGGACAGTGAGACTCTGTGTTACTGAGTATTGGTGTTTATAGGACAGTGAGACTCTGTTACTGAGTATTGGTGTTTACAGGACAGTGAGACTCTGTGTTACTGAGTATTGGTGTTTATCGGACAGTGAGACTCTGTGTTACTGAGTATTGGTGTTTACAGGACAGTGAGACTCTGTGTTACTGAGTATTGGGGTTTATAGGACAGTGAGACTCTGTGTTACTGAGTATTGGTGTTTATTGGACAGTGAGACTCTGTGTTACTGAGTATTGGTGTTTATCGGACAGTGAGACTCTGTGTTACTGAGTATTGGTGTTTACAGGACAGTGAGACTCTGTGTTACTGAGTATTGGTGTTTATCGGACAGTGAGACTCTGTGTTACTGAGTATTGGTGTTTACAGGACAGTGAGACTCTGTGTTACTGAGTATTGGGGTTTATAGGACAGTGAGACTCTGTGTTACTGAGTATTGGTGTTTATTGGACAGTGAGACTCTGTGTTACTGAGTATTGGTGTTTATAGGACAGTGAGACTCTGTGTTACTGAGTATTGGTGTTTATCGGACAGTGAGACTCTGTGTTACTGAGTATTGGTGTTTATCGGACAGTGAGACTCTGTGTTACTGAGTATTGGTGTTTATCGGACAGTGAGACTCTGTGTTACTGAGTATTGGTGTTTATCGGACAGTGAGACTCTGTGTTACTGAGTATTGGTGTTTACAGGACAGTGAGACTCTGTGTTACTGAGTATTGGTGTTTATTGGACAGTGAGACTCTGTGTTACTGAGTATTGGTGTTTATCGGACAGTGAGACTCTGTGTTACTGAGTATTGGTGTTTACAGGACAGTGAGACTCTGTGTTACTGAGTATTGGTGTTTATCGGACAGTGAGACTCTGTGTTACTGAGTATTGGTGTTTACAGGACAGTGAGACTCTGTGTTACTGAGTATTGGGGTTTATAGGACAGTGAGACTCTGTGTTACTGAGTATTGGTGTTTATTGGACAGTGAGACTCTGTGTTACTGAGTATTGGTGTTTATCGGACAGTGAGACTCTGTGTTACTGAGTATTGGTGTTTACAGGACAGTGAGACTCTGTGTTACTGAGTATTGGGGTTTATAGGACAGTGAGACTCTGTGTTACTGAGTATTGGTGTTTATTGGACAGTGAGACTCTGTGTTACTGAGTATTGGTGTTTATCGGACAGTGAGACTCTGTGTTACTGAGTATTGGTGTTTATCGGACAGTGAGACTCTGTGTTACTGAGTATTGGTGTTTACAGGACAGTGAGACTCTGTGTTACTGAGTATTGGTGTTTATTGGACAGTGAGACTCTGTGTTACTGAGTATTGGTGTTTATCGGACAGTGAGACTCTGTGTTACTGAGTATTGGTGTTTACAGGACAGTGAGACTCTGTGTTACTGAGTATTGGTGTTTATCGGACAGTGAGACTCTGTGTTACTGAGTATTGGTGTTTACAGGACAGTGAGACTCTGTGTTACTGAGTATTGGGGTTTATAGGACAGTGAGACTCTGTGTTACTGAGTATTGGTGTTTATTGGACAGTGAGACTCTGTGTTACTGAGTATTGGTGTTTATCGGACAGTGAGACTCTGTGTTACTGAGTATTGGTGTTTATAGGACAGTGAGACTCTGTGTTACTGAGTATTGGTGTTTATCGGACAGTGAGACTCTGTGTTACTGAGTATTGGTGTTTATCGGACAGTGAGACTCTGTGTTACTGAGTATTGGTGTTTATCGGACAGTGAGACTCTGTGTTACTGAGTATTGGTGTTTATCGGACAGTGAGACTCTGTGTTACTGAGTATTGGTGTTTCTCGGACAGTGAGACTCTGTGTTACTGAGTATTGGTGTTTATAGGACAGTGAGACTCTGTGTTACTGAGTATTGGTGTTTACAGGACAGTGAGACTCTGTGTTACTGAGTATTGGTGTTTATAGGACAGTGAGACTCTGTGTTACTGAGTATTGGTGTTTATAGGACAGTGAGACTCTGTGTTACTGAGTATTGGTGTTTATCGGACAGTGAGACTCTGTGTTACTGAGTATTGGTGTTTATCGGACAGTGAGACTCTGTGTTACTGAGTATTGGTGTTTATCGGACAGTGAGACTCTGTGTTACTGAGTATTGGTGTTTATTGGACAGTGAGACTCTGTGTTACTGAGTATTGGTGTTTATCGGACAGTGAGACTCTGTGTTACTGAGTATTGGTGTTTGTAGGACAGTGAGACTCTGTGTTACTGAGTATTGGTGTTTATCGGACAGTGAGACTCTGTGTTACTGAGTATTGGTGTTTATAGCACAGTGAGACTCTGTGTTACTGAGTATTGGTGTTTATAGGACAGTGAGACTCTGTGTTACTGAGTATTGGTGTTTATCGGACAGTGAGACTCTGTGTTACTGAGTATTGGTGTTTATCGGACAGTGAGACTCTGTGTTACTGAGTATTGGTGTTTATAGGACAGTGAGACTCTGTGTTACTGAGTATTGGTGTTTATAGGACAGTGAGACTCTGTGTTACTGAGTATTGGTGTTTATAGGACAGTGTGACTCTGTGTTACTGAGTATTGGTGTTTATAGGACAGTGAGACTCTGTGTTACTGAGTATTGGTGTTTATAGGACAGTGAGACTCTGTGTTACTGAGTATTGGTGTTTATAGGACAGTGAGACTCTGTGTTTCTGAGTATTGGTGTTTATCGGACAGTGAGACTCTGTGTTACTGAGTATTGGTGTTTATCGGACAGTGAGACTCTGTGTTACTGAGTATTGGTGTTTATCGGACAGTGAGACTCTGTGTTACTGAGTATTGGTGTTTATAGGACAGTGAGACTCTGTGTTACTGAGTATTGGTGTTTATAGGACAGTGAGACTCTGTGTTACTGAGTATTGGTGTTTATAGGACAGTGAGACTCTGTGTTACTGAGTATTGGTGTTTATAGGACAGTGAGAGTCTGTGTTACTGAGTATTGGTGTTTATAGGACAGTGAGACTCTGTGTTACTGAGTATTGGGGTTTACAGGACAGTGAGATTCTAAATTACTGAGTATTGGTGTTTACAGGACAGTGAGACTCTGTTACTGAGTATTGGTGTTTATAGGACAGTGAGACTCTGTTACTGAGTATTGGTGTTTACAGGACAGTGAGACTCTGTGTTACTGAGTATTGGGGTTTATAGGACAGTGAGACTCTGTGTTACTGAGCATTGGGGTTTATAGGACAGTGAGACTCTGTGTTACTGAGTATTGGTGTTTATAGGACAGTGAGACTCTGTTACTGAGTATTGGTGTTTACAGGACAGTGAGACTCTGTGTTACTGAGTATTGGGGTTTATAGGACAGTGAGACTCTGTGTTACTGAGCATTGGGGTTTATAGGACAGTGAGACTCTGTGTTACTGAGTATTGGTGTTTATAGGACAGTGAGACTCTGTGTTACTGAGTATTGGTGTTTATCGGACAGTGAGACTCTGTGTTACTGAGTATTGGTGTTTATAGGACAGTGAGACTCTGTGTTACTGAGCATTGGGGTTTATAGGACAGTGAGACTCTGTGTTACTGAGCATTGGGGTTTATAGGACAGTGAGACTCTGTGTTACTGAGTATTGGTGTTTATAGGACAGTGAGACTCTGTGTTACTGAGTATTGGGGTTTACAGGACAGTGAGACTCTGTGTTACTGAGTATTGGTGTTTACAGGACAGTGAGACTCTGTGTTACTGAGTATTGGTGTTTATAGGACTGTGAGACTCTGTGTTACTGAGTATTGGTGTTTATCGGACAGTGAGACTCTGTGTTACTGAGTATTGGTGTTTATAGGACTGTGAGACTCTGTGTTACTGAGTATTGGTGTTTACAGGACAGTGAGACTCTGTGTTACTGAGTATTGGTGTTTATAGGACAGTGAGACTCTGTGTTACTGAGTATTGGTGTTTACAGGACAGTGAGACTCTGTGTTACTGAGTATTGGTGTTTATCGGACAGTGAGACTCTGTGTTACTGAGTATTGGTGTTTATAGGACTGTGAGACTCTGTGTTACTGAGTATTGGTGTTTACAGGACAGTGAGACTCTGTGTTACTGAGTATTGGTGTTTATCGGACAGTGAGACTCTGTGTTACTGAGTATTGGTGTTTATAGGACTGTGAGACTCTGTGTTACTGAGTATTGGTGTTTACAGGACAGTGAGACTCTGTGTTACTGAGTATTGGTGTTTATAGGACAGTGAGACACTGTGTTACTGAGTATTGGTGTTTATCGGACAGTGAGACTCTGTGTTACTGAGTATTGGTGTTTACAGGACAGTGAGACTCTGTGTTACTGAGTATTGGTGTTTACAGGACAGTGAGACTCTGTGTTATTGAGTATTGGTGTTTATAGGACAGTGAGACTCTGTGTTACTGAGTATTGGTGTTTATAGGACAGTGAGACTCTGTGTTACTGAGTATTGGTGTTTATAGGACAGTGAGACTCTGTTACTGAGTATTGGGGTTTATAGGACAGTGAGACTCTGTGTTACTGAGTATTGGTGTTTATAGGACAGTGAGACTCTGTGTTACTGAGTATTGGGGTTTACAGGACAGTGAGACTCTGTGTTACTGAGTATAGGTGTTTATAGGACAGTGAGACTCTGTGTTACTGAGTATTGGTGTTTATAGGACAGTGAGACTCTGTGTTACTGAGTATTGGTGTTTATAGGACAGTGAGACTCTGTGTTACTGAGTATTGGTGTTTATCGGACAGTGAGACTCTGTGTTATTGAGTATTGGTGTTTATCGGACAGTGAGACTCTGTGTTACTGAGTATTGGTGTTTATAGGACAGTGAGACTCTGTGTTACTGAGTATTGGTGTTTATCGGACAGTGAGACTCTGTGTTATTGAGTATTGGTGTTTATAGGACAGTGAGACTCTGTGTTACTGAGTATTGGGGTTTATAGGACAGTGAGACTCTGTGTTACTGAGTATTGGTGTTTATCGGACAGTGAGACTCTGTGTTACTGAGTATTGGTGTTTATAGGACAGTGAGACTCTGTGTTACTGAGTATTGGTGTTTATCGGACAGTGAGACTCTGTGTTACTGAGTATTGGTGTTTATAGGACAGTGAGACTCTGTTACTGAGTATTGGTGTTTATCGGACAGTGAGACTCTGTGTTACTGAGTATTGGGGTTTATAGGACAGTGAGACTCTGTGTTACTGAGTATTGGTGTTTATAGGACAGTGAGACTCTGTGTTATTGAGTATTGGGGTTTATAGGACAGTGAGACTCTGTGTTATTGAGTATTGGGGTTTATAGGACAGTGAGACTCTGTGTTACTGAGTATTGGGGTTTATAGGACAGTGAGACTCTGTGTTACTGAGTATTGGTGTTTATAGGACAGTGAGACTCTGTGTTACTGAGTATTGGTGTTTAGAGGACAGTGAGACTCTGTGTTACTGAGTATTGGTGTTTATCGGACAGTGAGACTCTGTTACTGAGTATTGGTGTTTATAGGACAGTGAGACTCTGTGTTACTGAGTATTGGTGTTTATCGGACAGTGAGACTCTGTGTTACTGAGTATTGGTGTTTAGAGGACAGTGAGACTCTGTGTTACTGAGTATTGGTGTTTATAGGACAGTGAGACTCTGTGTTACTGAGTATTGGGGTTTATAGGACAGTGAGACTCTGTGTTACTGAGTATTGGTGTTTATCGGACAGTGAGACTCTGTGTTACTGAGTATTGGTGTTTATAGGACAGTGAGACTCTGTGTTATTGAGTATTGGGGTTTATAGGACAGTGAGACTCTGTGTTACTGAGTATTGGGGTTTATAGGACAGTGAGACTCTGTGTTACTGAGTATTGGTGTTTATAGGACAGTGAGACTCTGTGTTACTGAGTATTGGTGTTTAGAGGACAGTGAGACTCTGTGTTACTGAGTATTGGTGTTTATCGGACAGTGAGACTCTGTTACTGAGTATTGGTGTTTATAGGACAGTGAGACTCTGTGTTACTGAGTATTGGTGTTTATCGGACAGTGAGACTCTGTGTTACTGAGTATTGGTGTTTAGAGGACAGTGAGACTCTGTGTTACTGAGTATTGGTGTTTATAGGACAGTGAGACTCTGTGTTACTGAGTATTGGGGTTTATAGGACAGTGAGACTCTGTGTTACTGAGTATTGGTGTTTATCGGACAGTGAGACTCTGTGTTACTGAGTATTGGTGTTTATAGGACAGTGAGACTCTGTGTTACTGAGTATTGGTGTTTATAGGACAGTGAGACTCTGTGTTACTGAGTATTGGTGTTTATAGGACAGTGAGACTCTGTGTTACTGAGTATTGGTGTTTACAGGACAGTGAGACTCTGTGTTACTGAGTATTGGTGTTTATAGGACAGTGAGACTCTGTGTTATTGGGTATTGGTGTTTATCGGACAGTGAGACTCTGTGTTACTGAGTATTGGTGTTTATCGGACAGTGAGACTCTGTGTTACTGAGTATTGGTGTTTATAGGACAGTGAGACTCTGTGTTACTGAGTATTGGTGTTTAGAGGACAGTGAGACTCTGTGTTACTGAGTATTGGTGTTTATCGGACAGTGAGACTCTGTGTTACTGAGTATTGGTGTTTATAGGACAGTGAGACTCTGTGTTACTGAGTATTGGTGTTTACAGGACAGTGAGACTCTGTGTTACTGAGTATTGGGGTTTATAGGACAGTGAGACTCTGTGTTACTGAGTATTGGTGTTTACAGGACAGTGAGACTCTGTGTTACTGAGTATTGGTGTTTATCGGACAGTGAGACTCTGTGTTATTGAGTATTGGTGTTTATCGGACAGTGAGACTCTGTGTTACTGAGTATTGGTGTTTACAGGACAGTGAGACTCTGTGTTACTGAGTATTGGTGTTTATAGGACAGTGAGACTCTGTGTTACTGAGTATTGGTGTTTATCGGACAGTGAGACTCTGTGTTACTGAGTATTGGTGTTTATAGGACAGTGAGACTCTGTGTTACTGAGTATTGGTGTTTACAGGACAGTGAGACTCTGTGTTACTGAGTATTGGTGTTTATAGGACAGTGAGACTCTGTGTTACTGAGTATTGGTGTTTATAGGACAGTGAGACTCTGTGTTACTGAGTATTGGTGTTTACAGGACAGTGAGACTCTGTGTTACTGAGTATTGGGGTTTATAGGACAGTGAGACTCTGTGTTACTGAGTATTGGTGTTTACAGGACAGTGAGACTCTGTGTTACTGAGTATTGGTGTTTATAGGACAGTGAGACTCTGTATTACTGAGTATTGGTGTTTATCGGACAGTGAGACTCTGTGTTACTGAGTATTGGTGTTTATAGGACAGTGAGACTCTGTGTTACTGAGTATTGGTGTTTATAGGACAGTGAGACTCTGTGTTACTGAGTATTGGTGTTTATAGGACAGTGAGACTCTGTGTTACTGAGTATTGGTGTTTATCGGACAGTGAGACTCTGTGTTACTGAGTATTGGTGTTTATAGGACAGTGAGACTCTGTGTTACTGAGTATTGGTGTTTATCGGACAGTGAGACTCTGTGTTACTGAGTATTGGTGTTTATCGGACAGTGAGACTCTGTGTTACTGAGTATTGGTGTTTACAGGACAGTGAGACTCTGTGTTACTGAGTATTGGTGTTTATCGGACAGTGAGACTCTGTGTTACTGAGTATTGGTGTTTATAGGACAGTGAGACTCTGTGTTACTGAGTATTGGGGTTTATAGGACAGTGAGACTCTGTGTTACTGAGTATTGGTGTTTATCGGACAGTGAGACTCTGTGTTACTGAGTATTGGTGTTTATAGGACAGTGAGACTCTGTGTTACTGAGTATTGGTGTTTATCGGACAGTGAGACTCTGTGTTACTGAGTATTGGTGTTTATAGGACAGTGAGACTCTGTGTTACTGAGTATTGGTGTTTATCGGACAGTGAGACTCTGTGTTACTGAGTATTGGTGTTTATAGGACAGTGAGACTCTGTGTTACTGAGTATTGGTGTTTATCGGACAGTGAGACTCTGTGTTACTGAGTATTGGTGTTTATCGGACAGTGAGACTCTGTGTTATTGGGTATTGGTGTTTATCGGACAGTGAGACTCTGTGTTACTGAGTATTGGTGTTTATAGGACAGTGAGACTCTGTGTTACTGAGTATTGGTGTTTACAGGACAGTGAGACTCTGTGTTACTGAGTATTGGTGTTTATCGGACAGTGAGACTCTGTGTTACTGAGTATTGGTGTTTATCGGACAGTGAGACTCTGTGTTACTGAGTATTGGTGTTTATCGGACAGTGAGACTCTGTGTTACTGAGTATTGGTGTTTATAGGACAGTGAGACTCTGTGTTACTGAGTATTGGTGTTTACAGGACAGTGAGACTCTGTGTTACTGAGTATTGGGGTTTATAGGACAGTGAGACTCTGTGTTACTGAGTATTGGTGTTTACAGGACAGTGAGACTCTGTGTTACTGAGTATTGGTGTTTATCGGACAGTGAGACTCTGTGTTATTGAGTATTGGTGTTTATCGGACAGTGAGACTCTGTGTTACTGAGTATTGGTGTTTATAGGACAGTGAGACTCTGTGTTACTGAGTATTGGTGTTTACAGGACAGTGAGACTCTGTGATACTGAGTATTGGTGTTTATAGGACAGTGAGACTCTGTATTACTGAGTATTGGTGTTTATCGGACAGTGAGACTCTGTGTTACTGAGTATTGGTGTTTATCGGACAGTGAGACTCTGTGTTATTGAGTATTGGTGTTTATCGGACAGTGAGACTATGTGTTACTGAGTATTGGTGTTTATAGGACAGTGAGACTCTGTTACTGAGTATTGGTGTTTATCGGACAGTGAGACTCTGTGTTACTGAGTATTGGTGTTTACAGGACAGTGAGACTCTGTGTCACTGAGTATTGGTGTTTATCGGACAGTGAGACTCTGTGTTACTGAGTATTGGTGTTTATCGGACAGTGAGACTCTGTGTTACTGAGTATTGGGGTTTACAGGACAGTGAGACTCTGTGTTACTGAGTATTGGTGTTTATAGGACAGTGAGACTCTGTGTTACTGAGTATTGGTGTTTATAGGACAGTGAGACTCTGTGTTACTGAGTATTGGTGTTTATAGGACAGTGAGACTCTGTGTTACTGAGTATTGGTGTTTATAGGACAGTGAGACTCTGTGTTACTGAGTATTGGTGTTTATAGGACAGTGAGACTCTGTGTTACTGAGTATTGGTGTTTATAGGACAGTGAGACTCTGTGTTACTGAGTATTGGTGTTTATCGGACAGTGAGACTCTGTGTTACTGAGTATTGGGGTTTATAGGACAGTGAGACTCTGTTACTGAGTATTGGTGTTTACAGGACAGTGAGACTCTGTGTTACTGAGTATTGGTGTTTACAGGACAGTGAGACTCTGTGTTACTGAGTATTGGTGTTTATAGGACAGTGAGACTCTGTGTTACTGAGTATTGGTGTTTATAGGACAGTGAGACTCTGTGTTACTGAGTATTGGTGTTTATAGGACAGTGAGACTCTGTGTTACTGAGTATTGGTGTTTATAGGACAGTGAGACTCTGTGTTACTGAGTATTGGTGTTTATAGGACAGTGAGACTCTGTGTTACTGAGTATTGGTGTTTATAGGACAGTGAGACTCTGTGTTACTGAGTATTGGTGTTTATCGGACAGTGAGACTCTGTGTTACTGAGTATTGGGGTTTATAGGACAGTGAGACTCTGTTACTGAGTATTGGTGTTTACAGGACAGTGAGACTCTGTGTTACTGAGTATTGGTGTTTATAGGACAGTGAGACTCTGTGTTATTGGGTATTGGTGTTTATCGGACAGTGAGACTCTGTGTTACTGAGTATTGGTGTTTATAGGACAGTGAGACTCTGTGTTACTGAGTATTGGTGTTTATCGGACAGTGAGACTCTGTGTTATTGGGTATTGGTGTTTATCGGACAGTGAGACTCTGTGTTACTGAGTATTGGTGTTTATAGGACAGTGAGACTCTGTGTTACTGAGTATTGGTGTTTATAGGACAGTGAGACTCTGTGTTACTGAGTATTGGTGTTTATAGGACAGTGAGACTCTGTGTTACTGAGTATTGGTGTTTATAGGACAGTGAGACTCTGTGTTACTGAGTATTGGTGTTTATCGGACAGTGAGACTCTGTGTTACTGAGTATTGGTGTTTACAGGACAGTGAGACTCTGTGTTATTGGGTATTGGTGTTTATCGGACAGTGAGACTCTGTGTTATTGGGTATTGGTGTTTATCGGACAGTGAGACTCTGTGTTACTGAGTATTGGGGTTTACAGGACAGTGAGACTCTGTGTTATTGGGTATTGGTGTTTATCGGACAGTGAGACTCTGTGTTACTGAGTATTGGGGTTTACAGGACAGTGAGACTCTGTGTTACTGAGTATTGGGGTTTACAGTACAGTGAGACTCTGTGTTACTGAGTATTGGTGTTTATAGGACAGTGAGACTCTGTGTTACTGAGTATTGGTGTTTATAGGACAGTGAGACTCTGTGTTATTGGGTATTGGTGTTTATCGGACAGTGAGACTCTGTGTTACTGAGTATTGGTGTTTATAGGACAGTGAGACTCTGTGTTACTGAGTATTGGTGTTTATAGGACAGTGAGACTCTGTGTTACTGAGTATTGGTGTTTATAGGACAGTGAGACTCTGTGTTACTGAGTATTGGTGTTTATAGGACAGTGAGACTCTGTGTTACTGAGTATTGGTGTTTACAGGACAGTGAGACTCTGTGTTACTGAGTATTGGTGTTTATAGGACAGTGAGACTCTGTGTTACTGAGTATTGGTGTTTATAGGACAGTGAGACTCTGTGTTACTGAGTATTGGTGTTTATAGGACAGTGTGACTCTGTGTTATTGAGTATTGGTGTTTATCGGACAGTGAGACTCTGTGTTACTGAGTATTGGTGTTTATAGGACAGTGAGACTCTGTGTTATTGAGTATTGGTGTTTATCGGACAGTGAGACTCTGTGTTACTGAGTATTGGTGTTTATAGGACAGTGAGACTCTGTGTTACTGAGTATTGGTGTTTATCGGACAGTGAGACTCTGTGTTATTGGGTATTGGTGTTTATCGGACAGTGAGACTCTGTGTTACTGAGTATTGGTGTTTATAGGACAGTGAGACTCTGTGTTATTGGGTATTGGTGTTTATCGGACAGTGAGACTCTGTGTTACTGAGTATTGGTGTTTATCGGACAGTGAGACTCTGTGTTACTGAGTATTGGTGTTTATAGGACAGTGAGACTCTGTGTTATTGGGTATTGGTGTTTATCGGACAGTGAGACTCTGTGTTACTGAGTATTGGTGTTTATAGGACAGTGAGACTCTGTGTTACTGAGTATTGGTGTTTACAGGACAGTGAGACTCTGTGTTACTGAGTATTGGGGTTTATAGGACAGTGAGACTCTGTGTTACTGAGTATTGGTGTTTATAGGACAGTGAGACTCTGTGTTCCTGAGTATTGGTGTTTATAGGACAGTGAGACTCTGTGTTACTGAGTATTGGTGTTTATAGGACAGTGAGACTCTGTGTTACTGAGTATTGGTGTTTGCAGGACAGTGAGACTCTGTGTTACTGAGTATTGGTGTTTATAGGACAGTGAGACTCTGTGTTACTGAGTATTGGTGTTTATAGGACAGTGAGACTCTGTGTTACTGAGTATTGGTGTTTATCGGACAGTGAGACTCTGTGTTACTGAGTATTGGTGTTTATAGGACAGTGAGACTCTGTGTTACTGAGTATTGGTGTTTACAGGACAGTGAGACTCTGTGTTACTGAGTATTGGGGTTTATAGGACAGTGAGACTCTGTGTTACTGAGTATTGGTGTTTATAGGACAGTGAGACTCTGTGTTCCTGAGTATTGGTGTTTATAGGACAGTGAGACTCTGTGTTACTGAGTATTGGTGTTTATAGGACAGTGAGACTCTGTGTTACTGAGTATTGGTGTTTACAGGACAGTGAGACTCTGTGTTACTGAGTATTGGGGTTTATAGGACAGTGAGACTCTGTGTTACTGAGTATTGGTGTTTATAGGACAGTGAGACTCTGTGTTACTGAGTATTGGTGTTTATAGGACAGTGAGACTCTGTGTTACTGAGTATTGGTGTTTATAGGACAGTGAGACTCTGTTACTGAGTATTGGTGTTTATAGGACAGTGAGACTCTGTGTTACTGAGTATTGGTGTTTATCGGACAGTGAGACTCTGTGTTACTGAGTATTGGTGTTTACAGTACAGTGAGACTCTGTGTTACTGGGTATTGGTGTTTATAGGACAGTGAGACTCTGTGTTACTGAGTATTGGTGTTTACAGGACAGTGAGACTCTGTGTTACTGAGTATTGGTGTTTATAGGACAGTGAGACTCTGTGTTACTGAGTATTGGTGTTTACAGTACAGTGAGACTCTGTGTTACTGGGTATTGGTGTTTATAGGACAGTGAGACTCTGTGTTACTGAGTATTGGTGTTTACAGGACAGTGAGACTCTGTGTTACTGAGTATTGGTGTTTATAGGACAGTGAGACTCTGTGTTACTGAGTATTGGTGTTTATCGGACAGTGAGACTCTGTGTTACTGAGTATTGGTGTTTACAGGACAGTGAGACTCTGTGTTACTGAGTATTGGTGTTTATAGGACAGTGAGACTCTGTGTTATTGGGTATTGGTGTTTATCGGACAGTGAGACTCTGTGTTACTGAGTATTGGTGTTTATAGGACAGTGAGACTCTGTGTTACTGAGTATTGGTGTTTATAGGACAGTGAGACTCTGTGTTACTGAGTATTGGTGTTTACAGGACAGTGAGACTCTGTGTTACTGAGTATTGGTGTTTATAGGACAGTGAGACTCTGTGTTACTGAGTATTGGTGTTTATAGGACAGTGAGACTCTGTGTTACTGAGTATTGGTGTTTATAGGACAGTGAGACTCTGTGTTACTGAGTATTGGTGTTTATAGGACAGTGAGACTCTGTGTTACTGAGTATTGGTGTTTATAGGACAGTGAGACTCTGTGTTACTGAGTATTGGTGTTTATCGGACAGTGAGACTCTGTGTTACTGAGTATTGGTGTTTATCGGACAGTGAGACTCTGTTACTGAGTATTGGTGTTTACAGGACAGTGAGACTCTGTGTTACTGAGTATTGGTGTTTATCGGACAGTGAGACTCTGTGTTACTGAGTATTGGTGTTTACAGGACAGTGAGACTCTGTGTTACTGAGTATTGGTGTTTATCGGACAGTGAGACTCTGTGTTACTGAGTATTGGTGTTTACAGGACAGTGAGACTCTGTGTTACTGAGTATTGGGGTTTATAGGACAGTGAGACTCTGTGTTACTGAGTATTGGTGTTTATCGGACAGTGAGACTCTGTGTTACTGAGTATTGGTGTTTATAGGACAGTGAGACTCTGTGTTATTGAGTATTGGTGTTTATCGGACAGTGAGACTCTGTGTTACTGAGTATTGGTGTTTATAGGACAGTGAGACTCTGTGTTACTGAGTATTGGTGTTTACAGGACAGTGAGACTCTGTGTTACTGAGTATTGGTGTTTATCGGACAGTGAGACTCTGTGTTATTGAGTATTGGTGTTTATCGGACAGTGAGACTCTGTGTTACTGAGTATTGGTGTTTATAGGACAGTGAGACTCTGTGTTACTGAGTATTGGTGTTTACAGGACAGTGAGACTCTGTGTTACTGAGTATTGGTGTTTACAGGACAGTGAGACTCTGTGTTACTGAGTATTGGTGTTTATAGGACAGTGAGACTCTGTGTTACTGAGTATTGGTGTTTATAGGACAGTGAGACTCTGTGTTACTGAGTATTGGTGTTTATAGGACAGTGAGACTCTGTGTTATTGAGTATTGGTGTTTATAGGACAGTGAGACTCTGTGTTACTGAGTATTGGTGTTTATAGGACAGTGAGACTCTGTTACTGACTATTGGTGTTTACAGGACAGTGAGACTCTGTGTTACTGAGTATTGGTGTTTATCGGACAGTGAGACTCTGTGTTACTGAGTATTGGTGTTTATCGGACAGTGAGACTCTGTGTTACTGAGTATTGGTGTTTATAGGACAGTGAGACTCTGTGTTACTGAATATTGGTGTTTATAGGACAGTGAGACTCTGTGTTACTGAGTATTGGTGTTTACAGGACAGTGAGACTCTGTGTTACTGAGTGTTGGTGTTTATAGGACAGTGAGACTCTGTGTTACTGAGTATTGGTGTTTACAGGACAGTGAGACTCTGTGTTACTGAGTATTGGTGTTTATCGGACAGTGAGACTCTGTGTTACTGAGTATTGGTGTTTATCGGACAGTGAGACTCTGTGTTACTGAGTATTGGTGTTTATTGGACAGTGAGACTCTGTGTTACTGAGTATTGGTGTTTATTGGACAGTGAGACTCTGTGTTACTGAGTATTGGGGTTTATCGGACAGTGAGACTCTGTGTTACTGAGTATTGGTGTTTATTGGACAGTGAGACTCTGTGTTACTGAGTATTGGGGTTTATCGGACAGTGAGACTCTGTGTTACTGAGTATTGGTGTTTACAGGACAGTGAGACTCTGTGTTACTGAGTATTGGTGTTTATCGGACAGTGAGACTCTGTGTTACTGAGTATTGGTGTTTATAGGACAGTGAGACTCTGTGTTACTGAGTATTGGTGTTTACAGGACAGTGAGACTCTGTGTTACTGAGTATTGGTGTTTACAGGACAGTGAGACTCTGTGTTACTGAGTATTGGTGTTTATCGGACAGTGAGACTCTGTGTTACTGAGTATTGGTGTTTATAGGACAGTGAGACTCTGTGTTACTGAGTATTGGTGTTTACAGGACAGTGAGACTCTGTGTTACTGAGTATTGGTGTTTATAGGACAGTGAGACTCTGTTACTGAGTATTGGTGTTTATCGGAGAGTGAGACTCTGTGTTACTGAGTATTGGTGTTTACAGGACAGTGAGACTCTGTGTTACTGAGTATTGGTGTTTATCGGACAGTGAGACTCTGTGTTACTGAGTATTGGTGTTTATAGGACAGTGAGACTCTGTGTTACTGAGTATTGGTGTTTACAGGACAGTGAGACTCTGTGTTACTGAGTATTGGTGTTTATAGGACAGTGAGACTCTGTGTTACTGAGTATTGGTGTTTATCGGACAGTGAGACTCTGTGTTACTGAGTATTGGTGTTTATAGGACAGTGAGACTCTGTGTTACTGAGTATTGGTGTTTATCGGACAGTGAGACTCTGTGTTACTGAGTATTGGTGTTTATAGGACAGTGAGACTCTGTGTTACTGAGTATTGGTGTTTATCGGACAGTGAGACTCTGTGTTACTGAGTATTGGTGTTTATAGGACAGTGAGACTCTGTGTTACTGAGTATTGGTGTTTATAGGACAGTGAGACTCTGTGTTACTGAGTATTGGTGTTTACAGGACAGTGAGACTCTGTGTTACTGAGTATTGGTGTTTACAGGACAGTGAGACTCTGTGTTACTGAGTATTGGTGTTTACAGGACAGTGAGACTCTGTGTTACTGAGTATTGGTGTTTACAGGACAGTGAGACTCTGTGTTACTGAGTATTGGTGTTTATAGGACAGTGAGACTCTGTGTTACTGAGTATTGGTGTTTATAGGACAGTGAGACTCTGTGTTACTGAGTATTGGTGTTTATCGGACAGTGAGACTCTGTGTTACTGAGTATTGGTGTTTATAGGACACTGAGACTCTGTGTTACTGAGTATTGGGGTTTATAGGACAGTGAGACTCTGTGTTACTGAGTATTGGGGTTTATAGGACAGTGAGACTCTGTGTTACTGAGTATTGGTGTTTACAGGACAGTGAGACTCTGTGTTACTGAGTATTGGTGTTTATCGGACAGTGAGACTCTGTGTTACTGAGTATTGGTGTTTATCGGACAGTGAGACTCTGTGTTACTGAGTATTGGTGTTTATAGGACAGTGAGACTCTGTGTTACTGAGTATTGGTGTTTATCGGACAGTGAGACTCTGTGTTACTGAGTATTGGTGTTTATCGGACAGTGAGACTCTGTGTTACTGAGTATTGGTGTTTATAGGACAGTGAGACTCTGTGTTACTGAGTATTGGTGTTTATCGGACAGTGAGACTCTGTTACTGAGTATTGGTGTTTACAGGACAGTGAGACTCTGTGTTACTGAGTATTGGTGTTTATAGGACAGTGAGACTCTGTGTTACTGAGTATTGGTGTTTATCGGACAGTGAGACTCTGTGTTACTGAGTATTGGTGTTTACAGGACAGTGAGACTCTGTGTTACTGAGTATTGGTGTTTATCGGACAGTGAGACTCTGTGTTACTGAGTATTGGTGTTTATAGGACAGTGAGACTCTGTGTTACTGAGTATTGGTGTTTATAGGACAGTGAGACTCTGTGTTACTGAGTATTGGTGTTTATAGGACAGTGAGACTCTGTGTTACTGAGTATTGGTGTTTACAGGACAGTGAGACTCTGTGTTACTGAGTATTGGTGTTTATAGGACAGTGAGACTCTGTGTTACTGAGTATTGGTGTTTATAGGACAGTGAGACTCTGTGTTACTGAGTATTGGTGTTTATCGGACAGTGAGACTCTGTGTTACTGAGTATTGGTGTTTATAGGACACTGAGACTCTGTGTTACTGAGTATTGGGGTTTATAGGACAGTGAGACTCTGTGTTACTGAGTATTGGGGTTTATAGGACAGTGAGACTCTGTGTTACTGAGTATTGGTGTTTATAGGACAGTGAGACTCTGTGTTACTGAGTATTGGTGTTTATAGGACAGTGAGACTCTGTGTTACTGAGTATTGGTGTTTATAGGACAGTGAGACTCTGTGTTACTGAGTATTGGTGTTTACAGGACAGTGAGACTCTGTGTTACTGAGTATTGGTGTTTATAGGACAGTGAGACTCTGTGTTACTGAGTATTGGTGTTTATAGGACACTGAGACTCTGTGTTACTGAGTATTGGTGTTTATCGGACAGTGAGACTCTGTTACTGAGTATTGGTGTTTATCGGACAGTGAGACTCTGTGTTACTGAGTATTGGTGTTTATAGGACAGTGAGACTCTGTGTTACTGAGTATTGGTGTTTATAGGACAGTGAGACTCTGTGTTACAGAGTATTGGTGTTTACAGGACAGTGAGACTCTGTGTTACTGAGTATTGGGGTTTATAGGACAGTGAGACTCTGTGTTACTGAGTATTGGTGTTTATCGGACAGTGAGATCTGTGTTACTGAGTATTGGTGTTTATAGGACAGTGAGACTCTGTGTTACTGAGTATTGGTGTTTACAGGACAGTGAGATCTGTGTTACTGAGTATTGGTGTTTATAGGACAGTGAGACTCTGTGTTACTGAGTACTGGGGTTTATAGGACAGTGAGACTCTGTGTTACTGAGTATTGGTGTTTATAGGACAGTGACACTCTGTGTTACTGAGTATTGGTGTTTACAGGACAGTGAGACTCTGTGTTACTGAGTATTGGTGTTTATCGGACAGTGAGATCTGTGTTACTGAGTATTGGTGTTTATAGGACAGTGAGACTCTGTGTTACTGAGTATTGGTGTTTATAGGACAGTGACACTCTGTGTTACTGAGTATTGGTGTTTATCGGACAGTGAGACTCTGTGTTACTGAGTATTGGTGTTTATCGGACAGTGAGACTCTGTGTTACTGAGTATTGGTGTTTATCGGACAGTGAGACTCTGTGTTACTGAGTATTGGTGTTTATAGGACAGTGAGACACTGTGGTACTGAGTATTGGTGTTTATAGGACAGTGAGACTCTGTGTTACTGAGTATTGGTGTTTATTGGACAGTGAGACTCTGTTACTGAGTATTGGTGTTTATTGGACAGTGAGACTCTGTGTTACTGAGTATTGGTGTTTATCGGACAGTGAGACTCTGTGTTACTGAGTATTGGTGTTTATAGGACAGTGAGACTCTGTGTTACTGAGTATTGGTGTTTATTGGACAGTGAGACTCTGTTACTGAGTATTGGTGTTTATCGGACAGTGAGACTCTGTGTTCCTGAGTATTGGTGTTTATCGGACAGTGAGACTCTGTGTTACTGAGTATTGGTGTTTATAGGACAGTGAGACACTGTGGTACTGAGTATTGGTGTTTATAGGACAGTGAGACTCTGTGTTACTGAGTATTGGTGTTTATTGGACAGTGAGACTCTGTGTTACTGAGTATTGGTGTTTATTGGACAGTGAGACTCTGTGTTACTGAGTATTGGTGTTTATAGGACAGTGAGACTCTGTGTTACTGAGTATTGGTGTTTATCGGACAGTGAGACTCTGTGTTACTGAGTATTGGTGTTTATAGGACAGTGAGACTCTGTGTTACTGAGTATTGGTGTTTATCGGACAGTGAGACTCTGTGTTACTGAGTATTGGTGTTTATAGGACAGTGAGACTCTGTGTTACTGAGTATTGGTGTTTATAGGACAGTGAGACTCTGTGTTACTGAGTATTGGTGTTTACAGGACAGTGAGACTCTGTGTTACTGAGTATTGGTGTTTACAGGACAGTGAGACTCTGTGTTACTGAGTATTGGTGTTTACAGGACAGTGAGACTCTGTGTTACTGAGTATTGGTGTTTACAGGACAGTGAGACTCTGTGTTACTGAGTATTGGTGTTTATAGGACAGTGAGACTCTGTGTTACTGAGTATTGGTGTTTATAGGACAGTGAGACTCTGTGTTACTGAGTATTGGTGTTTATCGGACAGTGAGACTCTGTGTTACTGAGTATTGGTGTTTATAGGACAGCTGAGACTCTGTGTTACTGAGTATTGGGGTTTATAGGACAGTGAGACTCTGTGTTACTGAGTATTGGTGTTTATAGGACAGTGAGACTCTGTGTTACTGAGTATTGGTGTTTACAGGACAGTGAGACTCTGTGTTACTGAGTATTGGTGTTTATCGGACAGTGAGACTCTGTGTTACTGAGTATTGGTGTTTATCGGACAGTGAGACTCTGTGTTACTGAGTATTGGTGTTTATAGGACAGTGAGACTCTGTGTTACTGAGTATTGGTGTTTATCGGACAGTGAGACTCTGTGTTACTGAGTATTGGTGTTTATCGGACAGTGAGACTCTGTGTTACTGAGTATTGGTGTTTATAGGACAGTGAGACTCTGTGTTACTGAGTATTGGTGTTTATCGGACAGTGAGACTCTGTTACTGAGTATTGGTGTTTACAGGACAGTGAGACTCTGTGTTACTGAGTATTGGTGTTTATAGGACAGTGAGACTCTGTGTTACTGAGTATTGGTGTTTATCGGACAGTGAGACTCTGTGTTACTGAGTATTGGTGTTTACAGGACAGTGAGACTCTGTGTTACTGAGTATTGGTGTTTATCGGACAGTGAGACTCTGTGTTACTGAGTATTGGTGTTTATAGGACAGTGAGACTCTGTGTTACTGAGTATTGGTGTTTATAGGACAGTGAGACTCTGTGTTACTGAGTATTGGTGTTTATAGGACAGTGAGACTCTGTGTTACTGAGTATTGGTGTTTACAGGACAGTGAGACTCTGTGTTACTGAGTATTGGTGTTTATAGGACAGTGAGACTCTGTGTTACTGAGTATTGGTGTTTATAGGACAGTGAGACTCTGTGTTACTGAGTATTGGTGTTTATCGGACAGTGAGACTCTGTGTTACTGAGTATTGGTGTTTATAGGACACTGAGACTCTGTGTTACTGAGTATTGGGGTTTATAGGACAGTGAGACTCTGTGTTACTGAGTATTGGGGTTTATAGGACAGTGAGACTCTGTGTTACTGAGTATTGGTGTTTATAGGACAGTGAGACTCTGTGTTACTGAGTATTGGTGTTTATAGGACAGTGAGACTCTGTGTTACTGAGTATTGGTGTTTATAGGACAGTGAGACTCTGTGTTACTGAGTATTGGTGTTTACAGGACAGTGAGACTCTGTGTTACTGAGTATTGGTGTTTATAGGACAGTGAGACTCTGTGTTACTGAGTATTGGTGTTTATAGGACACTGAGACTCTGTGTTACTGAGTATTGGTGTTTATCGGACAGTGAGACTCTGTTACTGAGTATTGGTGTTTATCGGACAGTGAGACTCTGTGTTACTGAGTATTGGTGTTTATAGGACAGTGAGACTCTGTGTTACTGAGTATTGGTGTTTATAGGACAGTGAGACTCTGTGTTACAGAGTATTGGTGTTTACAGGACAGTGAGACTCTGTGTTACTGAGTATTGGGGTTTATAGGACAGTGAGACTCTGTGTTACTGAGTATTGGTGTTTATCGGACAGTGAGATCTGTGTTACTGAGTATTGGTGTTTATAGGACAGTGAGACTCTGTGTTACTGAGTATTGGTGTTTACAGGACAGTGAGATCTGTGTTACTGAGTATTGGTGTTTATAGGACAGTGAGACTCTGTGTTACTGAGTACTGGGGTTTATAGGACAGTGAGACTCTGTGTTACTGAGTATTGGTGTTTATAGGACAGTGACACTCTGTGTTACTGAGTATTGGTGTTTACAGGACAGTGAGACTCTGTGTTACTGAGTATTGGTGTTTATCGGACAGTGAGATCTGTGTTACTGAGTATTGGTGTTTATAGGACAGTGAGACTCTGTGTTACTGAGTATTGGTGTTTATAGGACAGTGACGACTCTGTGTTACTGAGTATTGGTGTTTATCGGACAGTGAGACTCTGTGTTACTGAGTATTGGTGTTTATCGGACAGTGAGACTCTGTGTTACTGAGTATTGGTGTTTATCGGACAGTGAGACTCTGTGTTACTGAGTATTGGTGTTTATAGGACAGTGAGACACTGTGGTACTGAGTATTGGTGTTTATAGGACAGTGAGACTCTGTGTTACTGAGTATTGGTGTTTATTGGACAGTGAGACTCTGTTACTGAGTATTGGTGTTTATTGGACAGTGAGACTCTGTGTTACTGAGTATTGGTGTTTATCGGACAGTGAGACTCTGTGTTACTGAGTATTGGTGTTTATAGGACAGTGAGACTCTGTGTTACTGAGTATTGGTGTTTATTGGACAGTGAGACTCTGTTACTGAGTATTGGTGTTTATCGGACAGTGAGACTCTGTGTTCCTGAGTATTGGTGTTTATCGGACAGTGAGACTCTGTGTTACTGAGTATTGGTGTTTATAGGACAGTGAGACTCTGTGTTACTGAGTATTGGTGTTTATAGGACAGTGAGACTCTGTGTTACTGAGTATTGGTGTTTATTGGACAGTGAGACTCTGTGTACTGAGTATTGGTGTTTATTGGACAGTGAGACTCTGTGTTACTGAGTATTGGTGTTTATCGGACAGTGAGACTCTGTGTTACTGAGTATTGGTGTTTATAGGACAGTGAGACTCTGTGTTACTGAGTATTGGTGTTTATAGGACAGTGAGACTCTGTTACTGAGTATTGGTGTTTATCGGACAGTGAGACTCTGTGTTCCTGAGTATTGGTGTTTATAGGACAGTGAGACTCTGTGTTACTGAGTATTGGTGTTTATTGGACAGTGAGACTCTGTTACTGAGTATTGGTGTTTATCGGACAGTGAGACTCTGTGTTACTGAGTATTGGTGTTTATAGGACAGTGAGACTCTGTGTTACTGAGTATTGGTGTTTACAGGACAGTGAGACTCTGTGTTACTGAGTATTGGTGTTTATCGGACAGTGAGACTCTGTGTTACTGAGTATTGGTGTTTATAGGACAGTGAGACTCTGTGTTACTGAGTATTGGTGTTTATAGGACAGTGAGACTCTGTGTTACTGAGTATTGGTGTTTATAGGACAGTGAGACTCTGTGTTACTGAGTATTGGTGTTTATAGGACAGTGAGACTCTGTGTTACTGAGTATTGGTGTTTATAGGACAGTGAGACTCTGTGTTACTGAGTATTGGTGTTTATAGGACAGTGAGACTCTGTGTTACTGAGTATTGGTGTTTATCGGACAGTGAGACTCTGTGTTACTGAGTATTGGTGTTTATAGGACAGTGAGACTCTGTGTTACTGAGTATTGGTGTTTATAGGACAGTGAGACTCTGTGTTACTGAGTATTGGTGTTTATAGGACAGTGAGACTCTGTGTTACTGAGTATTGGTGTTTATAGGACAGTGAGACTCTGTGTTACTGAGTATTGGTGTTTATAGGACAGTGAGACTCTGTGTTACTGAGTATTGGTGTTTATAGGACAGTGAGACTCTGTGTTACTGAGTATTGGTGTTTATCGGACAGTGAGACTCTGTGTTACTGAGTATTGGTGTTTATCGGACAGTGAGACTCTGTGTTACTGAGTATTGGTGTTTATCGGACAGTGAGACTCTGTGTTACTGAGTATTGGTGTTTATCGGACAGTGAGACTCTGTGTTACTGAGTATTGGTGTTTATAGGACAGTGAGACTCTGTGTTACTGAGTATTGGTGTTTATAGGACAGTGAGACTCTGTGTTACTGAGTATTGGTGTTTATCGGACAGTGAGACTCTGTGTTACTGAGTATTGGTGTTTATAGGACAGTGAGACTCTGTGTTACTGAGTATTGGTGTTTATAGGACAGTGAGACTCTGTGTTACTGAGTATTGGTGTTTATCGGACAGTGAGACTCTGTGTTACTGAGTATTGGTGTTTATAGGACAGTGAGACTCTGTGTTACTGAGTATTGGTGTTTATAGGACAGTGAGACTCTGTGTTACTGAGTATTGGTGTTTATAGGACAGTGAGACTCTGTGTTACTGAGTATTGGTGTTTACAGGACAGTGAGACTCTGTGTTACTGAGTATTGGTGTTTACAGGACAGTGAGACTCTGTGTTACTGAGTATTGGTGTTTATAGGACAGTGAGACTCTGTGTTACTGAGTATTGGTGTTTATAGGACAGTGAGACTCTGTGTTACTGAGTATTGGTGTTTATAGGACAGTGAGACTCTGTGTTACTGAGTATTGGTGTTTATAGGACAGTGAGACTCTGTGTTACTGAGTATTGGTGTTTATCGGACAGTGAGACTCTGTGTTACTGAGTATTGGTGTTTATAGGACAGTGAGACTCTGTGTTACTGAGTATTGGTGTTTATAGGACAGTGAGACTCTGTGTTACTGAGTATTGGTGTTTATAGGACAGTGAGACTCTGTGTTACTGAGTATTGGTGTTTATAGGACAGTGAGACTCTGTGTTACTGAGTATTGGTGTTTATAGGACAGTGAGACTCTGTGTTACTGAGTATTGGTGTTTACAGGACAGTGAGACTCTGTGTTACTGAGTATTGGTGTTTATCGGACAGTGAGACTCTGTGTTACTGAGTATTGGTGTTTATAGGACAGTGAGACTCTGTGTTACTGAGTATTGGTGTTTATCGGACAGTGAGACTCTGTGTTACTGAGTATTGGTGTTTATAGGACAGTGAGACTCTGTGTTACTGAGTATTGGTGTTTATAGGACAGTGAGACTCTGTGTTACTGAGTATTGGTGTTTATCGGACAGTGAGACTCTGTGTTACTGAGTATTGGTGTTTATAGGACAGTGAGACTCTGTGTTACTGAGTATTGGTGTTTATAGGACAGTGAGACTCTGTGTACTGAGTATTGGTGTTTATAGGACAGTGAGACTCTGTGTTACTGAGTATTGGTGTTTATAGGACAGTGAGACTCTGTGTTA